>NC_044057.1:2197803-2277803 GCF_902167405.1 Gadus morhua
TATAAATCCTCCACCCATCCCTCCAACCCCTCCTCCCTCTACCCTCCGTCCCCCCTCCCTCTGTCCTCCGTCCCCCCTCCCTCTATCCTCAGTCCCCCCTCCCTCTGTCCTCCGTCCCTCCTCCCTCTATCCTCAGTCCCCCCTCCCTCTGTCCTCCGTCCCCCCTCCCTCTATCCTCAGTCCCCCCTCCCTCTGTCCTCCGTCCCCCCTCCCTCTATCCTCAGTCCCCCCTCCCTCTGTCCTCCGTCCCCCCTCCCTCTGTCCTCTGTCCCTCCTCCCTCTATCCCTCCTCCACCCATTTCATCATTTAAATATGCATGCGTGCCAACCGGCTCCACCCATCACACGATCCCAGCACCGAGCCCTCCCACCCCCCAGCCCCCCCAGACCTGCGCGGGGTCCTACCGATGAGTCCGGCGTAGGCCCGGAGGCAGAGGCCGGCCGAGGTGTCCCTCACGCAGCCCGAGGAGGACATGGAGGACGCCTGGCAGCTGTGGAGGAAGTCCGCCAGCCTGGATCTGAGAAGAAACACACGTCAGAGCGTGAGTGAGTGAGTGAGTGAGTGAGTGAGTGAGTGAGTGAGTGAGTGAGTGAGTGAGTGAGTGAGTGAGTGAGTGAGTGAGTGAGTGAGTGAGCGAGCGAGCGAGCGAGCGTGCGTGCGTGCGTATGGCGTGTCTGAGTGTGTGTGCGTGCGTGCGTGCGTGCGTGCTTCTGTGTGTCTGAGTGTGTGTGTGTGTGTGCGTGCGTGCGTGCGTGCGTGCGTGTTTGCGTGCGTGCGTGTTTGCGTGCGTGTGTCTGGACAGTGTTTCCCATACATAGACCAATGTGTGGCACAGCGCCACAGAATCATCACCGAGCGCCACAAATTGATTCCGCTTTTATTATTTTTTTTTTAAAGTGATTTAGAAATATAAATATCGTTCGGTTCATTCATCTCCGCATAACACACTCTTTCTCCCTGTCTTTCTCGTTCACACACACACACAGAGACAAGCGCGCATGCATGCCAATGGTGCGCAGGTACACTACCACTTACCGGATAAACCCGCGCATCACTGATACACACACTGACAGCGGATTCGCCCGCTCCATCTCTCTCCCCCCCCCCTCCCCCCCCGTCAGGAGTCCACGTTCTAATCTCCCCCCCACCCCCCCCTCCCCCCCCCCCGAGTCCACATCCTCACCCCCCAGCAACACACATTGCTACCTGGTCTGTGGGAAACACTGCTGGGTTGGTTAGTGGATGTGTGTGAGTGTGTGTGTGTGTGTGTGTGCGAGTGTGAAAGGTGTGTGTTTGAGTATGTGTGTGTGTCTTGTGAGTGTGTGTGTGTGTGTGTGTGTGTGTCAGCGTCGGTGTGTGTGTGTTTGTGTGTGTGTGAGTGTATGTGTGAGTGTGTGTGTGTCACGATGATGGGGGAGTATCGGCCCCCCAGTATGGGCCCCCCCAGTATCATCATTATGAAGGGGAGTCCGGGCCCCCAGTACGGGCCCCCCAGTATGGGCCCCCCCAGTATCATCATGCTCGGCCCCCAGGGCCCCCCCGACCGGCCCCCAGGGTCCCCCCGACGGGCCCCCGGCTGTACCTGCAGAGGTCGTCCCGGCGGCAGTAGCTCTGCAGGTGCAGGCAGTTGGGCGGGGGTCCGTCCCTCTCCAGGTAGGAGCAGGACGGGACGATGGTCTTGCGCCGGCGCTCCCCGCACAGCGGCTCGCCGCACGGGCAGAAGAGCACGCCCAGGCTGTACTCCTCGGGCACGCGCTCCAGGAAGCGCCGCAGCGCGCGGTGGCACTTCTGCCGGTTGCAGCGGTCCGTGCCGCTGGGCCGCTTGGTGCACGCCAGGACGTACTCGGAGCGCAGGGCGCCGCACTTCTCGAACAGCCCGCAGTCCTGCGCCGCCTTCAGGCAGGGGTTCAGCCCGTCCTGGGGCAGCGAGGAGGACGCTGCGTGGAGGGGGGGGGGGGCAGCCATCGTTAGGATCAGAATCGTTAGGAAGGGGAGGTTGGAACGACAAGGCAGGGGGGACGGTGGGGAGAAAACGAGCGGATGGAGAGAATCAGAGCGAGAGGTCAAGTAAACGCCCGGCTCGGAAGAAGGAGCTCCCTAAACCCGGCTCAGATGTGGATCGAGAGTCCCAATCTATTGCTCCACTCATTGCATTGACAGAGGTATTGATTTGAGTGTTTGCAGACAACGGCGGAAAAGTTGGGTCACTTGAGTGAGGCTTCACTGAAATAATGCATTTTGGTGTGACATGAATACAAGATTAGAGGAAGGCCTTTGCTTACCGGCTGGTGAGTCAGCTCACTAACTGACTAAGGGGACATTTGACATACATAAGCTCATAGCTCATAGGTTTCTGGACTCAAATCTTTTAAAACCTCAGTAGGAATTTCGAGAAATCCCTCACAAGAATTGTACGAGGAAGATTCGTTATGCTTTATCGCCTTTTTACTTGAGTTTGTTCTCAATATGTTTATTGGATACAAATGTGTGTGTGTGTGTGTGTGTGTGTGTGTGTGTGTGTGTGTGTGTGTGTGTGTTTGTGTCCTTCTCTCTAAATAGCTTACCCACTATTAAGGAGGCCATGTGAGTGTCCATGGGCATCAATTCATACGGAGACACCTCCATTTCATCTTCCCCTGTAGAACAGAAGATACACACACACGCACGCGCACACACACACACACACACACACACACACACACACACACACACACACACACACACACACACACACACACACACACACACACACACACACACACACACCACCATTGAACGTTTGTGTGAAAAGCAAGAGGGAGGTGAGGATGTGGTTTGTATTTGGACGACCAAGAGGTTATGTTCAGATCCAGTCATTTGTTCAGACAGCCTGATAAACAAAACGACAAAAGAGCGTCTGAACCCAAACGGAAACACTCAACCAATAATTACACATCTCTGATACATTAGGTTACCACGGCAAACCATCACACTAACATGCAAAGTAAGGGAAGAGTGGTACGGACATCGACATCTTGTCTCGGCGTGAGACTTCTGCCTTCCATTGCATTTGAAACATTGCCAACGCTGTTTCCCGAATTAATCAATGCTGAGTAATTCAGTAAACAAAAGCTACCTAGTTGGATTTTTTACCGCTCCTTTGTATCCTGTGTTCTATTGTTAGACCTCACTCTTAATTTCCTTGATTGACTTGTGGACTGCAGTGAAATGTTTCTTCGCGCAAATTATTCCACACACTCACTCCAAGTCAGACTCAATCAAGGATGTAATAGCATGTAAAGTGTTTATGTATGTAAATCCCATTCTGGGCTATATATTTATGGTAATGACACGCTAGAGCAGCCTAGCGGCGCTCAGAGTCGAGGAGTGTGTAATTACACTAATGCTCCTCTCACTAATAGGCCACAGGGGAGGAGTGGGCTAGCTAGCGCCACTCCGCTAACTGTTACGCACATTCCTCGCAGTTAGCTTGTTGGCACGCTCCCATATACATAAACACTAACTGTATTGTGTTTGTCTGTGGGTGTATGTGCGAGAGTATGTGAAAGAGTATGTGTGTGTGTGTTTGTATGTAACTGAATGTGTGTGTGTGTGTGTGTGTGTGTGTGTGTGTGTGTGTGTGTGTGTGTGTGTGTGTGTGTGTGTGTGTGTGTGTGTGTGTGTGTGTGCAGTCGTCAGTCCGTCCGTGCATGCATTTGTGCTTGTATGTAACAGGATGTGTGTGTGTGTGTGTGTGTGTGTGTATGAGTGTGTCCGTCTGTGCATGGTGTGTGTATTTGTGCTTGTGTGAATGTGTACATGAGCTTCAGTGTGTGTGTGTGTCTGTGTGTGTGTGTGTGTGTGTGTGTGTGTGTCTGTGTCTGTGCGTGTGCGTGCGTGTGCGTGCGTGTGCGTGTGTGTGTGTGTCTGTGTGTGTTTTCTTTCAGTGTGCATTTAGGTTTTTCTACAATCAATATTTATGGGCCATTCTAGTTTCCTGCGGGGGCCTTTTGGGAAAATGCTACTACACGTTTAACTGTAATTCCAAAGATAACTCAAAAACTTGCTATTGTCGTCACCTAGCAATAAATAAGGTGACCTCAGGCTTTCACTGCTTGTCAATTCAGCGTTTGGAAAGTATAGAACAGTTATGAACCAAATTCATTTGAAATGACTACTAATAGCCTATATTTTTGATGTAATAGAGCCATAAAACGGATTTCAACAGTTTGGTTATATTGATGCTGGAGGGACGGATAATGCAGTAGACATTTTTACTTTAGACATGCGCAAAAACTTGTAAAGTTGCATCCATCATTACTGTTGGTTGAATTAAATGTAGCTCTGCAGATTTTGTTTGTTTGATTAAATAATGAATTCATTATCTTTTCCTTCACCATATGTTTTTCATGATTGCTCGATTGTTACTCTTAATATACTCTACTTAATATCATGGCAAATGAAATGTTAAATGTAAAAATTCAATGCAGAGCTTTAATTTGATAAAAAATAACCATATGCCAAGTACAAGTGACTGCACCATTGTAGTAACGGTACTTTTCTAGTAATTATACTTTTCTAGTAACTTTACCATTGTAGTAACTGTACCATTGTAGTAACTCTAACGTTGTAGTAACTCTACCATTGTAGTAACTCTACCGTTGTAACTCTACCGTTGTAGTAACTCTACCATTGTAGTAACTCTACCATTGTAGGGAGAGTACCATTGCAGTAACTCTACCATTGTAGTAACTCTACCGTTGTAGTAACTCTACCGTTGTTGTAACTCTACCGTTGTAGTAACTCTACCATTGTAGGGAGAGTACCATTGTAGTAACTCTACCATTGTAGTAACTCTACCGTTGTAGTAACTCTACCGTTGTAGTAACTCTACCGTTGTAACTCTACCGTTGTAGTAACTCTACCATTGTAGTAACTCTACCATTGTAGGGAGAGTACCATTGCAGTAACTCTACCATTGTAGTAACTCTACCGTTGTAGTAACTCTACCGTTGTTGTAATTCTACCGTTGTAGTAACTCTACCATTGTAGGGAGAGTACCATTGTAGTAACTCTACCATTGTAGTAACTCTATACCGTTGTAGTAACTCTACCGTTGTAGTAACTCTACCGTTGTAGTAACTCTACCGTTGTAGTAACTCTACCGTTGTAGTAACTTTACCGTTGTAGTAACTCCACCGTTGTAGTAACTCCACCGTTGTAGGGAGAGTACCATTGCAGTCACTCTACCATTGTAGTAACTCTACCGTTGTAGTAACTCTACCGTTGTTGTAACTCTACCGTTGTAGTAACTCTACCGTTGTAGTAACTCTACCATTGTAGGGAGAGTACCATTGTAGTAACTCTACCATTGTAGTAACTCTACCGTTGTAGTAACTCTACCGTTGTAGTAACTCTACCGTTGTAGTAACTTTACCGTTGTAGTAACTCCACCGTTGTAGTAACTCCACTGTTGTAGTAACTCCACCATTGTAGCAGTGTGAGGTTGCACTGCCTCTGAAGCTCTAATGCTACCGGACGGACGGGGAGGGTCCTGCGGCCCCCCGTCTCCGAGCCCCCTTCCCTGCCGCCGGCCCGCTCACCTGGCAGCAGGCGGACGCTCCAGTACACGTGCAGGCACCGCTCCTCGCGCCGCGAGCCGCGCTGGCACCGGCAGGCCAGCAGGGGCGGGTGGCGGGCCAGCAGGGCGTCCTGGCTCTCCAGGCACTCGGAGGCGGCCTGCTCGCCCAGCGGGGCGGCGCCGGCGTCGTCCGCACACAGCTCCACGCCGCGGTACAGCGCCTCGCAGCGCGGGTCGCTGCCGCAGGCCCGGTGGGCGTCGAGGCAGTCCCCCCGACCGGCCTGGGGGGCCGGCGCCGGGAGGTGAGCCGGGAGGTGGTGGACCGGAGCCGAGAACGGCAGCACGGCTGAGAGAGGAGAGGGGGGGGGGGGGGGGGGAGGAGAGAGGGTGGAGGAGAGAGAGGAGAGAGGAGGGGTTAGAGAGCAGTGAGGGTGGAGGAGAGAGGAAGAGGAGGAGGGGTTAGAGAGCAGTGAGGGTGGAGGAGAGAGGAGGAGGAGGGGAGGTGGAGGAGAGGAGGGTGGAGGAGAGAGGAGGAGGAGGAGGAGGAGAGGTGGAGGAGAGGAGGTTGGTGTAGCAGGACCAGACCGAGAGCAAGAAAAAAACGAAAAGGTTAGGGATGAAGTTGATGCAGTAAATATGTTTTTATAGTGTTAAATATATGATGTTAAACAGACGTGAAATAATATTTAATCAGAACATATGGATATATTTAAGGGCATTGTCTTGACATACAGCACAAAGTGGTGACAAAATTGTGGCCAAATAAAATATTTTTACATACATTTGAAGTGCAAACAAACCATTTCCTGTAACGTTTTCCCAGTGGAAATATCTGGTAGAGTAGCCTGTTTGATATATTTGCATGTACGATTGAAGGAATAATCGGCCCTACAAAGGCAAAGTGCAGTAACTACGCCAACATTGAAACTGAGAAAAATGCTTTCAAAGTATTCATACTGGCCGGCCAAACCTGTTTCAGGTACAATAGTGGTGATACTCTCAATTAATACCTTTATAGGAAGAAAAATAGTTTTTGTCTCAAGACAAAGAAGGTGTTATAAAACCCATTTTCAGTCTGAACTCAATTTTGGCAAAATACGTAGTTACTGCACTTTGCCTTTGTAGCAGGCCTGTCGCACCAGTTACTCAAGTTACTCATGTGCGCATGTGCCAAGCAGCCTGCAGCTCTACACACACACACACACACACACACACAGCACGCCCGAATGCATGCATACACCGCAAGCACGCACATACACACCTCACACGCACACCGCACTCACACGCACCTGAACATAAACGGAAATGTACACACACACGCACGCACACACACACACACATGCACGCACACACAACGCACGTCGAGACAAAGGCAGCGACACACTCGCCCATGTAAGACGTTATGTTTCTAAACATAACGGCTCCGCCATAGACAGACGCGCAGGTAAGAACACACGCACGCTCACACACCGCAGCGACACACTCAGGTAAGACGTTATGTTCTTAAACATAACGGCTCTGCCGTCGACAAACTCTCCCAGGTAACACGTTCTGTCTATATACTGTAGAAATTGCAGAAAAGAAGGGAAAAGACAATTTCTCCCCTCAACAAGCAACAGCAGGTCGTTCATTGCGCCGGTCAATGAACGACCTGCCGGTCATCGCGCTGACCGGCATATCAACAAAAAGCGCAATCTCTTAAAGAGACAGCGTCCCTATAACAGAGAACGAAAACATGTCAATAACACAGTATGGTGAATTATGTCTATCGTCCACCACAAGACTACACTTTTCTGCTTAAATGTAATGTTACCCTCCTCCTTGAGCCTCCCGAAATGTCTTTCGATATTTATACCCCTTGTAGGCTACTGCTGCCTGTCTTGGCCAGGACACTGGAAGAGATGTTTAATCTCAATGATGATTATTATTTTCAACTAACCAATAGTAGTTGCCTTGCATTTTAAAATGTCAATGCAATTTTCAGCCCTGAACAACAGTACAAGCTATTTAATAATTGATTTGCATGCATACTATGTTAGACTTTCCATTGAACAATTACCCCTGTTACTATACATTTACTAATTTTATAATGTAATCAAATGCTCACACACTTGCTGCTTTCAGACACACGTGTAAGTCCTGATATTCTCGTGATGGGGCGTATGTGTGAACAACATATCCTGACATTTGTACTCTGAAAATCTGCTGAATAATGAAACTTAAATGACCTTATATGTGAATGTAGAAATTCGGAATTTCTCACAAAACTTCAGTGGGCGTGTTGATGACGCTTCTGCATGTCATTGAGTGGCCCCCTAAATTATAATCAGCCTGTTGCCTTTTGTTCGCTGAATGGTTAAAAAATATTTAAATGTTGGCACTGCTGAGTCATTTGTTATGAACGAATGTTATACGTTGAAACACTATAGGCAAAATCGTATTATATCATGAGCTCAGAAATGTGTTACATAATCGACTGGGGTTTCCACATTATTGCTATGGGTTTAATGACAACTAGAGGTTGAGCGTGTGCAACATGCGAGCGTAAACTAGTGTATTATAATAATTTCATACGTGGGCATTATATGCATTATATATATATACATATACATATAAATATGTACATTCATGTTTAATCAATGATCCATGCGTCTGCATGCTGTAACTGCCTGTATTATGAATCGTTATTCTCTGTACTGTAAAATACACACACGCATGCTTCTGGCAGCGTCTAATTGTTCCTTCATTGTTTTCTTGTAATCATAATTGCCCATTGTGCAAAGTCGAACTGTGCGCATTGTAAAAGGGGGTTTGCTAATCATTAACACGAGTCAATAACAGAATATGACGTAAGGCCAGAGGGAGCGGAAGGTTTAGTGTTAGGATTAGTCCTAGGGTTAGCTCTTAAGGTTAGGCTTATCCCAAACCATTATGATGAACATGTGCGCACATCCTTCTTCACTCACACTCATTTATGCTCCTTATCGCAATTAAACTTGGACATTTCCATACATCGTTGTACTAATAAAATAGATGGCACACCACATAACAACTGCTAAACTCTCTTAACATGATTGAAAGAAACAATCAATCACAATCAATCAACTAAACACAAATAGCAGATTATCTAGAAGGCCTTTAAATACAGATGGACGTTTTAGAGAATAATTGAGTGTTTAATCGGGTCTGGTCGATTCCCTTCTCTGAGATGGTTTCTTACATAATCTCTTACTAGATCCATAAGCATGGACACTGAATCCAAGTGGCAAACACGTGGCAGACCATTGCTAGGTCCCTCTAAGCAGGCTTAACGATACTTATAATATTCGATTAGGCTCAGACTAACGAAAACAGAAAGAAATCCTTCGTGTTATTTAAGGATGCCGGTCTAGACGCCAAGGAGCCTCTATGTTGACTAATGTTCGCACTGGGGAACGCTTAATTGTTTTCTTTAAACTGCAGGCAGGCACTTTCTACACTCCAATGACAACCACTGCCTTTGTAAAAAAAAGGCATTGGTTGAATGGTTGAAGCACAGATAGATGTACGGAAAGTTTTCTAAGGACAGACAAAAATGTCATGTGGTGAGGAGAAATAGGGGAATGGAGAGATAGATGGGAGAAGAGAGAGGTGAGAGAGAGAGAGAGAGAGAGAGAGAGAGAGAGAGAGAGAGAGAGAGAGAGAGAGAGAGAGAGAGAGAGAGAGAGAGAGAGAGAGAAGAGGAGACAGCGTGCCAATCTGAACTGTTGATGGGTTAGACACGGGCGCAGTGTGAACTGCAATCAGTATATGCCGCGGAAAATGATGTTCCAAGAATGACACACACACGCACACACACACACACACACACACACACACACACACACACAGACACACACACACACACACACACACACACACACACACACACACACACACACACACACACACACACACACACACAATCTCAAATAGAGCACCGACAAATACACAACACAACAAACTGAAACCTGGGAGCAGGGGACCTGAGAAAGAGCCTTTCTGTGGGCGTCCCGCAGGGGCCGGGGACTGGGCGGGGCCCGGCCCATTATTGGAGCCACAACACAATACCGCAGCGCTGCGGGACCCGGGTGCAGGCAGGACAGGCTGTCGCAAAGATGCGTGCATACCAAACACACACACACACACACACACACACACACACACACACACACACACACACACACACACACACACACACACACACACACACACACACACACACACACACACACACACACACACACACACATTAACGCACGCAGAAACACAGGGGCGCGCTCTGGCACTCACACACGAGGGTCCATGAGGCGGCGTCGGAATAAAGAAGCAGCGAGAGCGTAAACCGCTTAACACTCAGCGGCGGGATCACTAGACGGGACGTCAATTGAATACAGAGCCGGCTTGATGAAAAGACCGGGAGGGAAAGACAACAACGCACGGGCAAAAGCGTTAGCGTGAGGTTTCGAACCAATACAGGGCCTCGGTGAGAAGAGCGGTGCAACACCCTGCAAGTATTCCATCTACGCACACACATGCGCACGCACGCACGCACACGCACGCACGCACGCACACGCACACGCACACACACACACACACACACACACAGACCAACAAATCCATCTGCAAACCGGAGGCTCTCAGCATAACGAGCCGAGCTGATGACAGAGCCACCAAAGCCCGAGCTCCCGGGGAGCAGCTCGGCGGACCGCGGCGGGTCTCCGCTGACGGCCGTGACTCCGCCTCCCCTCCCGTCATCTTCAGACGATCGAGTCGACTGTTCTGGCTGCGCCGGTGCGTACGTCGCCGGCGCCTCATCACGGGGAAAACAGCAACCCATGATGAGACCTGCTGGGAAACACCTGTGTGCAGTTGCAGGTCACTGCGGCGGGCCAGTGGATCCTGTGCAGTAGTCGTCGCTGGCTCATAATGAGTGGACGACCGTTACATAACGGCATGATGATGACACTGAGGCTCTTTCTGTCCCTCTCTCACACACGCATGCACACGCACACGCACACACACACGCACACGCACGCACACATACACAAAAACACCTAGCGTCTCAAGCCCAAGGTGCGTGGCTTCATTAGGTGAGTGAGTCCGCCCGCTGAGAAGCAGACTAGACATGCGCTCCCCTTCTCTAAAGCCATGAAGACCCTGGTAAGTTGTCATAATAATAATAACAACAGAAACAATTGATTTTAGTATTAATATTATTATGATTATGGTCATTACTTCAATCATGATAAGATAAGATTTCATAATAATCTTAATAATACCATCAACGCCAATTCTTCTTTAAAAGCAATGTTTCATGTCTAGATTCAATATTTTTCTTTAGACTTTTTGCTCCTCTACAGCAAACCAATGACCTAGCTTAATACCATCTTGGCAAAAAACAGATTTGTCCAGGGTATTGTGTCAAACAGTATTATTGTGAGTGTCATGAAAGAAGTACCGGTATTTTACATTAACCTCAAACATATTTCTCCACAAGGCTGAAGCATATATTGTGAGAGCAATAGTGAGAAGCGTTTCCACAACGGCCAGCCACAGAGAGAGAGGTTCCCTGACTGTGGACTTATCAGCCCATGATGTCTCAGCTGGATGTCGCTCATTCAGCCTGCAGGCTTTAGCCTGAGCCATTTGATTAAAGAGGAAGTGATGAATACGTTGATATTAATATCAATATGATATATTTATACAGAATCAGGAAATGGATTCCCTTGCCTACGATTTAATATAATGTTAATGCACTAAATAAATAAAGAGGAATGATCCGATAAGAGCAACGATAAATGAAAGCGCCACCAAGGGAACAAGTGCCAGGGCGTTTCCTCAGACACATGGGCCATATGCTGTGAACACCCTGGGGGCATGATGGAGCACTGCCTATCCGAGGTGGACTGGCCAATGAGCCCGGAACAGCTTTTAAACTGCAGATGGCATCAGGGCTGAAGTTATACCGCAAACATCGTAAGCCTCGAGACGTTGTGAGGTTTTTACTGCAGTGGAAGCATAAGCGAGGCCTGTTGATTCAGAAGGATCACTTGATGAGTTTCACCATAGGTTAAAAGAGCTTCACTATAGGATAGAAGAGCTTTACCGTATGAAGAGATGTACCGTATGAAGAGGTTTATTGTAGGTTAGAAGAGCTTTACCGTAGGTTAGAAGAGCTTTACTGTAAGAAGAGCATTACCGTAGGCTAGAAGGGCTCTACGGTAGGTTTGAAGAGCTTTAACGTAAGAAGAGCTTTACCGTAGTTTAGCAGTCCTTTACCGTATGTCACAAGAGCTTTACCGTAGGTTAGAAGAGCTTTACTGTGAGACAAACTTTACCATAAGAAGAGCTATACCGTAAGAAGGGCTTAACTGTAGGTTACGAGAGATTTACCATAGGTTGAAAGAGCTTTACTGTAAGAAGAGCTTTACCGTAGGTTCGAAGTGCTTTACTGTAAGAAGAGCATTACCGTAGGTTAGAAGAGCTGTACTGTAAGAAGAGCATTACCGTAGGTTTGAAGAGCTTCACTGTAAGAAGAGCATTACCGTAGGTTAGAAGAGCTTTACTGTAAGAAGAGCATTACCGTAGGTTAGAAGAGCTTTACTGTAAGAAGAGCATTACCGTAGGTTAGAAGAGCTTTACTGTAAGAAGAGCATTACCGTAGATTAGAAGAGCTTACAGTAATGCTCTTTTAACCTATGGTAAATCTCTCGTAACCTAAAGTAAAGCTCTTCTTACGGTAAAGCTTTTCTAACCTACGGTAAAGTAAGTTAGAAGAGCTTTACCGTCAGAAGCGCTTTAACGTAAGAAGAGCTTTAATGTAAACAGAGGTTTAACGTAAGAAGGGCCCTACCGTAAGAAGGGCTTTGCTGTAGGTTAGAAGAGCTTTACCGTGAGAAGAGCTTTACCGTAGGTTAGAACAGCTTTACCATAAGAAGAACTTTACCATAACAATAGCATGAGTGCAGGTTAGAAAAGCTTTACTGTAAGAAGAGCTGTACCGTATGAAAAGCTTTACCGTAAGAAGAACTATACCGTAGGTTAGAAATGCTTTACCATAAGAAGAGCTTTACTGTAAGAAAAACAGTACAAACAGTAAAAACGTTTTTTGTTTATCTTCATGTTTAACATCTGTTTTTCTTTTATTCCTAGTCTGTCTTACATAGTTTTGATAGGGCAATATGTAAAGCGTCTTAGAGTACCATATTAAGCGCTATATAAATTTCATTTATTATTATTATTATTATTATTATTATTATTATAAGAAGGGCTTTGGCGTAGGCAAGAAGATCTTTACCGTAAAAAGAGCTTTACCATAGGTTAGAAGAGCATTAATAATAATAATAGATAGCACTTATATAGAGCATTTCTAGGTACCCAAAATAATCCATACTGAGAATATGTGTGTGTGTGTGTGTGTGTGTGTGTGTGTGTGTGTGTGTGTGTGTGTGTGTGTGTGTGTGTGTGTGTGAGAGGTATACTCTTATCCACTGACAGTGTTTAGCACCTACTAGGGTGAGCTTGGCTGCCAGTGTGCGCCAGAAAGCTCACCAAACACTGGTTAAGCCCCTTAGGCAACTTTAGGTTTATGGCATTTGGAACGTCAGAAATATTCCCAGAAACTGAAGGTGATTGTTCAATAAAAAGTGATTATAGAAAAACGTACATTTTGAGAAAACGACCAACAGTTTTTTCTACTTTGTTGATAAGTGCATGATTGATATTGGTTCCTAAAGCTTTAATTTTGGGTGAAGATGCACCTGACCCTTTGTGTACATTTCTGTTTGTGAGGAAAATGTTTGATAACATTACGAAAACTATCAAAACTGTATTGGGTCAACTGGTAATACATAAATATATGATTACATAAAATATATATTCCATTGGAGAAAAAGAGTAAAAGCGAAAAATATTGTGTTTTTTGGTCCGAATCATTATGTTGGATGTGCTGACTCGCACTGAAAAGCATAGCGATTAAGAAATACACTGCTCAGAAATGTGTGCCACTGCAAAACCTATTCAATTTATTTTTTTCAATTCACAGCCAGGACAAAGGGTTACACACACTCAGTGGCCCTGACCTTTAACAGGGAAAACTTTGTACATCTGTAAGAAGACAAACCCAAAACTAATACAATTTACTTCCACAGTGTTGGGGGCTCAACCATTCCCAACTCCAGAAAAAATCACTTATAATATGAGCCAGAATTCCCTATTTATTGAATTTGCATGATACATTCTTGCCAACTGACACTAACACTTGCACACTTCAATTAACGTCACTTTTCAAGCAGTTATTCGGGAAAAACAAAGATAATTTGAAAAAGAAAAATGGAAAGGCATAATTTATGTTGCTGTGATCATATCTTATAGGATTTGCCCTAAAGCAGAGAATCAACTGAGTACAAAACCTGAATTCTAATTATCCTCACCCCATTTTAAGATTAGTTTGCATGTCGCTGTGCTGACAGAGTGAGGAAAAGGACTCTGAACATGTTTTTTTTCTCTGAGTCACTATCGATGATAACTGAAAGTCCGGCCGGTTGAAATGATTTGGAGGCAGATACCAACATCGCAGAGAAACTTCCACTTGATATTTGTTGACGTGTCAATCAAAGATGGAGAGGTTGTGTTACAGAGAAAAACAGAGAGGGAGAAGAGAGTGATCGATTCGGAGAGAGGGAGAGAAAGACACTGACAGTGAGAGAAAGGGAGAGAGTGAAAAAGGGAAAGAGAGGGATAGAGAGAGAGAAAGGGAAAGTGAGAGGAAGAGAAAGATTGAGCGAGAGTGAAAGAGAGAGAGAGAGAAAGGGAAAGAGATTGAGATTGTGAGAGAGGGAGATAGTGAGATAGCGAGAGGCTACTGACCACAGAGTTGTTTTTAGAAGGTAGCCAAGCACAAGTTAATTGCCATTGGGGATGACATGCACCGTGTCAGGGGCCGAGTTTGGGCACGGGCGCACGCACACGCACACACACACGTTTTTGTATCAGAAATTCCCATTGGAGAAATCACAGCACACCCGACTCATGCCTGTGTGTGGGCAAATGCACACACGCACACGCACACGCACATGCACACACACACACACACACACATTCGCAACATCCAAGAAGGGAAAAGCCAACACACCATCTGCTGCTTCTGTGTTACTTTTCGAAATCCCAGTTATCAACATAACATGCAGAACCTCTCCAACGATATCCTCGGACACACTACACTACACTTTGAAAAGTACACCATCAAATACACACACACGCCTAGGCACACACGCACGCACGCACGCACGCACGCACGCACACACACACACACACACACACACACACACACACACACACACACACACACACACACACACACACACACACACACACACACACACACACACACACACATAAGCAAACACTCCTAAAGACAGACACACAATACATTTTTCTATGCTTAATTGTCCATGCAATTATTACTACAAAATTTCGGTCTTTCTCGATGGCCCCCAAATAACTTTCCCCACCACGTCGTCTCTTTGTGTTACGTCTCCCATGTAGACAGAACCCAGTCCCACGGGACCCAGAAACGGTGCATCCATAACACAAAGGAGTCCACACATCAGGTCCACCGGCAGCCTCCCGTCCCTCGGTTGCTATTGCTCCCAGGGGCCGCATGCAACCGGCTCCATATTGTGAACAACATTGACACTTATCATCAAGGCAGCTTTATGGCGCTCATAGCAAGCTGCTCTTGACTCCCGGTCTCATTGCCGCTGATAGACGTCACTGTCAATGACTTAGGAAATTATAGGACATTATGACCTTATTATTGTGTGTGTGTGTGTGCGTGTGTGTGTGTGGGTGCGCACGTGTGTGTGTGTGTGTGTGTGTGTGTGGGTGCGCACGTGTGTGTTTGTGTGTGTGTGTGTGCGTGTGTGTGCTTGTTTTGTGTGTGAATGTGTTTGTTTGTGCGTGTGTGCGTATGTTGTGTATGCGTGTGTTAAGTGTGTGTGTGTCTGTTTGTGTTGTGTGTGTGTGTGCACGCGTGTTGTGAGATTGTGTATGTGTGTGTGCTTGTATTGTGTGTGTGTGTGTGCGTGCTTAGATTGTGTGTGTTTATGACTGTGTGTGTGTGTGTGTGCGTGCGTGCGCGTGTGCGTGTGTGTGTGTGTGTGTGTGTGTGTGTGTGTGTGTGTGTGTGTGTGTGTGTGTGTGTGTGTGTGTGTGGGTGTGTGTGTGTGTGTGTGTCAACATCAAGCCAAACTACACTGGTCCCCTACGATCAAACCCCTATGGAGCTGGTGATATAGACAGGGAAATAAATGTGCATATGGATGACGTGGATAAGAAACGTATATACTTTAAAGCACCTGTCAGGGAAACCATGCTGCGATGCTGCACCAGACCGTGCCCCCACCTTCATATTATGTTAATGTAGTTTGGTGTGTCTGTGCGGGTTTCCTACTATCAGCTCAAGACGCACCTCATCTCGTTTCTCTGGTTGTCTGCAGACGCCAAATCACCAGCCGCATGTGGCGCACCGAGCGCGCGCCAGCCTGCGCGCCGATAAGCCGTCAGGTAACAACAGAGCTGGAGCCGTGTGTGTTTGCTTACTGGCAGTCCGTTGATTACACTTCCTGAGACCATTTGGAGGCCTTTCGGGTTTTTAAATAAACGCACACGAGCGGAAAGTCCGAGAGGGGTTCGGGTAAGTGCCTTTGTGCGAGGGGAAGGACCGGGAGGACGAAGAGGTGCTATGGCAACAAAGACAATAGACAATAAGTCACAGCTGACGAAACCATCGTATCCACATAATAGTTCACTGCGTAAATCTATTGGCAGGATATATTGTTGTTTTCACGGATTTGTGAGAAAAGCACATAATTAAAATAAAAAGAACGTTCGTGAGATAAGTCGGTTTTATGAGACTTCATGAACTGTTCTTCACGAGCTGTGACGGTCATGAACTGACGGTCATGAACTGTTCTCCACGAGCTGCGACGGTCATGAACTGTTCTCCACGAGCTGTGACGGTCTCACCCAGATGTGCAGACGCCCTGCACTGTTTCGGAGTTTAAATGATGTAGTCTACTAGACGCCAACATACTGTGGTTATAACATTGAAAGCCCCATTCATTTTAAACATAAATACCAAATCCACACTCATGCGTTTCAATTTCCAAGTTCCAAATAAGTCCAAGCTTCAGCATCCACATGTCCGAGCAGGCTATCCCTTCTCACGGCACGAAGTATAGGAGGGATATTCCTCCTCCGAGTTCGCACAACGAATAGTAGGAGACTACATCCAATATTCGGTCGTAAGAAAAATTGTTGGTGTAGTTTGTAATAATCAAACAAAGCTTACCTGAAAACCTGATCACAGTGAAGAGAAGTCCAAGAAGTATCATCTCGTCTGTGTGGAAGGAGCACGCGCTCACCGAGTGGGACATTGGATGGGTAGACGGGAAGAGCTGCTCCCCCCCCCCCCCCCCCCCAACACACACACGCACGCACGCCCACACCTACTCTCACACACACGCGCGCGCGCACGTACAGGCAAACACACGCGCGCGCGCACACACAAACACACACACACGCACACGCACACACACACACACACACACACACACACACACACACACACACACACACAGAGACACACAAGCACAGCCAGACGCGGCGCTCAGGCGGGAAGCTACATTCAATGTAGGCTACTGATGTTAGAATGACTGATAACAGCTTAGCGGAATAATAAAAAAAGGAAGTCCTGCAAGTTATAAATTCCAGAATCGGAGAGAGAGAAAAAAAAAAAGCGGAAAAAGAAAGCTCTTCAGCAAAGATTTACGCAACAACGCAACGAAGCCTCCGCGTCTCTTTCCGCGCTGCGCAATTCAGGACCAATCCCCCGCCGAGCGTCTTCTCTGTGTCCTTGAGCGGTAGAGGGAAACCATAAAAACATCACACACTGCCTCTTGCTCTTCGTTTCTCACTCGCTCCCGTTACCGAGCGCGGGGCCCCCGGAGCGAGGCACGAGCATGATGTTGACGGGAGGGTGAGTGATATTAACCAGTGATGTCCCGCTCTGCCCTGGACCGCTCAGCTGTTCAGAGCTTAAGCTGGACCCCCACCAGCGGGCTGTGCTCCCCGGCCCCGGAGTGGAACTTAATGAACAGGACTTAAAATAATTGACTATACAAGTACCAAGAGAAACATGACACTGAGTCGGAAGCACGTTTCAGTTCTCATTGTTTCTTTCTCCGAGTTCTCCTTTAAAAGCTGCTAATTGAATCTGAGTTTGAGTAGAGTTTTAGTACTTTAATGGTTTGGTACCGTATGAGCTGCACTACATCCGTCAATACATTTTTTATTTAATCATTTTCGATTCAAACTAGGTGATTATACAAATGTATTATTGATTATTTTATGCTTCAAATATATAGATATTGTAGGTCTATTATTTTATTGTTATTATTCTAAGTGTATTTAACTTACTTGGCCGATTTAGCAATTGAGAGAATGTTGATTTATAAACCGAAAGAGGATAAGCTGGCAATATAAGTCAGCATTAGTTGCCTATGTTTAAACGATGACCACGTATTTTAGACTGACGTGTGTGTGGATTTTAAACACCTAATCAAAAAAAGCTTCAATCTCTCCATAGCGATCTCCCCTCTCTCCCCCTCCCTTTAGTGATCCTCTCTCTCCCCCTCACTCCCCCTTTCCATAGTGCTCTCCCCTCTCTCCCCTACTCTGTGTGTTCTGCCGCTGGCCCATGGAGCACCAATGTGCAGATGAAGGGCTAAGATGTGTGTGTTTGTAGGGGGGGGGGGTAGGGCTTTTATGGCCAGTAGAGCATAAAGGATGCAAAAGACCCATGTGTTATAGATTCAGCACATATAGAGGCCACACACACACATGCTGCGCACACACTCACACACATGTACAAGTGCACAAATGCACACACACACACACACACGTACACACACACACACAGATGGGTGTTTCAACACATGTACACGTGCACAAATACACACACAGACACACACACACACACACACACGTACAAACACCAACGCACACATACACACACACACACACAGATGGGCATTTCAACAAGAAAGAATTGACAAGAAATACTTCTGTCGACAATCAGTGAGTGACAGAGGCGGTGGTGCAGGTTAATAACAGAGGGCCCTAGTGAGCTGTAGTTTGATCACAACAATGAGAATACAATCCTCCAGTTCTGATGGTATGATTGAGTGTGTGAGGGAGGAGCAGGAAGAGGAAGACGGAGTACCGAGGGGTAAGAGGAGGATACAGTGTCGGGGGCAAAAAAAAAACAATCAAACAGCGCAATTGGTGTTTTTTGATGTGTTAATGAGTTTTCTATTCATAACTTCTGCATCATAATCACTGGGTCCATTTTAATAACTCTGGCATTATCAAAAGCTCTCTCTCTCTCTTGATCTCAAATGCACACACGCAAACACAAGTGCACACACACATTTGCATATACACACACACACACACACACACACACACACACACACACACACACACACACACACACACACACACACACACACACACACACACACACACACACACACACACACACACACAGCCTCAATGTGTTGCCACCTTGTCCCATCAACCTAATTACATGGCTCTGTGTTCACCCCAGAGGTCGTTACCCCATGGCCTGTTAGGCAACAAGCTGTTAAGCTAATCAACAGAGAGCCTCCTCATGTCTCTGGACGAGAAGGCAGACAGGCAATAACTGCAACAACTAACTGTGGACATCACAATAGACAGCAGCGTGATGACGGGCAGCAAAGGCTCTGCGACGTCACTATGAACAGCTATAGTGGTGTAGGAGGGATGTTGATGTTAATGTGTGTGTGTGTGTGTGTGTGTGTGTGTGTGTGTGTGTGTGTGTGTGTGTGTGTGTGTGTGTGTGTGTGTGTGTGTGTGTGTGTGTGTGTGTGTGTGTGTGTGTGTGAGGAGCTGTGTGTCTCATTTCATCTCTCATTCATGCTCTCTGCTATTTGATTCCCCATTGTTCGCCTATCAGACAAATCCATTCTCATTTCTCAAACACTCTCTCTTTTTACACTAACACAGTAACAAGATGGGTCAAATTGGATGTATATAAATTGAAAAAAGTTGTTTTTACAACACTGACTGCTTACAAAGTGCAGAAGGAAAGCAGATCCATGGAGAGGTGACAGAAGCACTCTGTGGTTGACTGCTTTAGACGGGCTGGTTGTTTAGAATCAGAGAGCAGAGCTTATAGAGGAGCCACACATTGTTGTTTGGTTCAGCAAGTCCCACACACCCTTTCTTCCCAGCTTTGCCAAGAGGTTAGAGAGACAGATAAAGGAGAGAGACAGAGAGGGAGCGATAGAGAGATATAGAGGAGAGGGGAGGGACTGAGGATCAGAGAAGAAGAGGAGGGGAAGGAGGAACCACGGAAGCGTGGAATAGCCATATACGGTTTTAAAATCTAACAAACCATTTCACAGCAGATGTCCCGAGCAACCTCCTCACCTCTCCACCCTTTTTTGTTCTTTCTTAGCACTGCCTACCCTCTACCTATCTGTTTCTCTCTGTCTCTCTCCCTCCTTCTCTCCCTCTCCCTCTCTGTCCCTCCCTCTCCCTCCCTCCCTCTCCCTCTCTCTCTCTCACTGAAATCCTCCCTACCTTTTGTCTTGTCCCTGTTTTTTATTTGCTGCGTCGTGTCCTCATCCCTCCCCCCGCCCTTTGCTTCAATCTCCTCCCTCCACGCTTCCTCCCAGACCCACTCTCTCTCCCCCTCTGTCTCATTTTCTCCCTCCTCTCCGTTTTATTGGCTTGTTAGTTCCACTTGAGATGGAGAATGACAACAATGGCAACTCGGCCTGGCGGACACCCACCCCTGCAGGAGCAGCGACTGACGCAGAGAGCGGGAGGATGTTGACCACACGTATCAAATAAATAAAACGCACGCCTCTCCCGACGGTCCAGCTCAAACTTATCACGAATACATGAACAAACGTACATATCAGTTGAGGTTCTGATTTCTTCCTCTAAGGAACAGTCAACACACCACACACACACACACACACACACTCAACTTCACCAGTAACGAGCAAACATGTTCAAAAAGGAATGACATAATTAAGGCGCAAAACAATGTTACGTCTATAAAATATTACGTCAACAAGGCAGGAGGATCAGAGGAATGAATTGTGTTACGTATGTTCATTTCTCCTCATTGTCTTTTTGTGCAGATTTTGGACGGCTCTAGTGAAGCGTCTTGCTGGACGTTACAAAGTATGCGTGACATTTGTCATCAACATTTTCTGATGCTGGGTTAAATTGATGACTCTAAGCTATACTGACCGCAGTAATTGACTGTTCCATACTTACTATCACACATAAACACACACACACACACACACACACACACACACACACACCGATAACGTATCAGTGCATGGGTGATGTGTGTGTGGGCGGGGGGAGTTTGAATGAGCACGTGTGTTTGTTTTGGATGAAGGGGGGGACAAGCAACAAAGCATGTGCCTTCTGAGCTAATATTTGCCAGCACGCATGGCCACAGACAGGCGTCTGGCCATAAGAACAACAGTGGCAACTGGAGCATCGCACAAAGGAACCAATGACATGCCTTATCACCTGCGTGAATTAGCCTCTCTCTCTCTCTCTCTCTCTCTCTCTCTCTCTCTCTCTCTCTCTCTCTCTCTCTCTCTCTCTCTCTCTCTCTCTCTCTCTCTCTCTCTCTCTCTCTCTCTCTCTCTCTCTCTCTCTCTCTCTCTCTCTCTCTCTCTCTCTCTCTCTCTCAGCGTGATCAAGCTCTCCGAACACACACACACACACACACACACACACACACACACACACACACACACACACACACACACACACACACACCATTAGAAGTACATAAATATACATATGGAGAGTGCTCTATTTGAGGTACCTTGTTAGGTTCCCCTTTTGTTAAATAGGAAGACGTTTAGTTCTTAGTCAAGTAGCTATCTCAATCAATATTCAAATCTACTAACCACAATCACCCAACACCTTTTCTAGTGAGGACAGTGTAACAATATTCTTAAAATCTTCAACTAATCATCACACTTTGTCCGGTTGAAGGGAGAAGTTCTAAAAGGATATTGTTTATAGCATAATTGATCAAAGAACGTAACTATATTAATAAACAGTTATGATATCGTAAATAATGACGTTAATCAAGACATACGATTTTGTGTTAAACAAGAAGTTTAGGAGGAAAAATAACAACAACTTTTCTTGGGGTGGTTTGCTACCAAACCACAATCATGTAAGTGTACTGAATAAGCATCAAGACTGTTCAACCTACTAGCCAATACAGTTTAAATTTCTGCTAATATCTCTTCTGCAGAAGGCATGCCTGCTGATGAGGAATTATAATTCCAGCCTGTTCGTACATGGTTGGAGTAGGACATGAAAAATCAGAACTCCTAAAACATTAAATTAATAATAACATAAATAAACTGGACTGCTCTTAATTTTGTTGTATTTATCAAAAGTGGCAGCCTACAGCAACAACTGTTTTATTTTCTGATCACACAGAAACATTTTTAGTTACACTTATATTTTACATTTACACTTAAAATTGTACCTTCAATCCAAATGTTGAAAGTGAGTTCCCAAGTATGAAAGAGGGATACTAAAACATCTCAAATAAAGTCTATAACGTCAAAACCACAACTAGGCTTTACGCAAAACGATATTTAAAATAAAGGATAGCGATGCAAATTACACAAAGGTGACAGACAACAAGTCAAGGGAAAGATTAATGCTTACAGGCCCCTTCGTTAGCAAACGAGCTTATCCGGTTTTTCAAAGTTGATTTCAAAGTCTCTTCAGAGTTATTGAAACCGGGGCCCAGTGAGAGGGTAATGGAGGGGAATGAGGATTGAAGCGTGATGGGGAACGACAGCCGGCAGATTGCCGCATCTCGGAGCAAGCCCCCAGGTGAGAGAGGGGGGGAGCAGACAGATCCATCTGCACTGATGTTTAGGTGAGGGGGGGGCGGAGGCACAGCTGTTTGTGTGTCTCCGTGTGTGTGTGTGTGTGTGTCAGTGTGTGTCGGTGTGTATGTGTGAATGTGCACTGATATTTTCAAGTAAGCAAATGCTAGAAAGTGTAAGAAGCTCCATTAATTATACACACACGTGTGTGTCTCTCTCAAGCCCTATGGCTCAAAATGCTCATGTCACTAAGCAGCTGACACTACTTTTGCCACAAACTGTCAGACTTTAGAAAACTGAGATTGACTCTGGAAGACATGTCACTTTTCCTACCCTTAGTTCAACAATCTTGTATACTAGAAACAAACAGGCCCACAGAAAACCCAATCCCTGACAAAATCCAGAGTGTAACAGTGTCCCTTTCTATGAAGATCATACCTTGTAGTTATGAATTGACTTACGGATAGAGTACAACCATTCAAATATCTAAATTACGACAACAATATGTTGTTAAACTATTCAAACACTTGGGGTGTCACATCTTAATACAGACCATCTGTTTTAGTGTATTATGTATTTCTTTTAACAGTTTAATCTCCAGCTCTGCTGTTAGCTTTGCCATGCATGCTTTGCCATAAATCTAGCTCCGAGCGCAAAAGTTTTGCCCTGGATGAGCTGTGAGGCTTTACTTTTGTTCCCATAGGCCAAACCTACGCTCACTTTACAGATAATGTATATGTCCAAACCAATAAACAGGGAATTGAGAGTCATACGAACAGCACTGGCTGGTCTGAAGAGGGCCAGAGGTCCTTTAAGTGCTGCCTCCCCAATATCTGGGAATTAGGAAATTGTAGGTGTCCTAGAAAATGCCTGATAGTCCTTTAGCGCCAGCTGGCCAGTCATTTTAACTCTTATTGACACTTCATTTGCTAGCACGTTCAGAGCCGAGACGTTTTTTCCACAGAATGTATTGATATTTCTGCTACTTGCAATGATCTTTGTCCCCAACTGGCCGACTCCCCTGACAACATCCAGATAATCCACTCATCGTGTCTCCCTCTGGTTGGACACCTCCTCTAGGCAAGCCGGGATGTCGCTCATATCCTTAATTAAGCTTTAGAGAACCTCTCTGGCTTTCTTCTCCTGGGGTTTATTGACTGCTCTCTCTGTCACCGCGGAGACTGCACTGTTGACTCCGATGGTAATTCCCTGCCCTAGCCCACCCAAGGTCAGACTCAGAGGAACCCCAGCTGTCACAAGGGCTAGAGCCAGACCCACAACGGCCAGTACACCACCAACCAACCGAACTGAGCTACCGGTGATGGTGGAGATCTGAGTCCACCTCTTCATCCTGTCCAGCTGGATGGCCGTGCCCTCCATGTCACCAAGGAGAACATGGATTCTGGCTTGGCGCTCAGTGAATTGGTTCATGAAACAAGGCACGGATCTCTCCTGGAACGGGTACACCAGTCTGAAGTTCTGTCCATCCTGTGAAAAATGTGGAAAATCCTGTGGAAAATTAAAATGCATCATGTATTACCTTAACATAGAGTTAGTAAGGTGGAAAGGAGATTCGGTTACGTGTAAATTGCCCTAAACTAGCCTACCCGGAGAATAATTCAGAATTGTGCAAAAAAGACAAAAGAAAAAAAATGCTTCAGGAATTCATGTCTAGATGCTTAAATGAGACTTCCTACCTTGTTTCCCTTGCTGAGCAGATCTTCTCAGTAGATTGAATGAACTTGTCCAACTCCAACCCAAAAACATCAACATTCTGGATGTCAGGTAGGAAGAAGGAGGGAGCATCTCCTTTGAATTGAAGAGGGGTAGAGTAGAGGGCAGCCGAGCCATGGAGACGCTGGCTCCAATGCTTTGGATGCCGCTCCTGCAGAGCGTCTCCACCAACCCTTGTGGAGAGAGGCGACAGCGAGCTTCTCTATGGCTTCCAGGAAGTAGCCCAGCTTCTCCATTCCTTCCTGTTCCTGTGTGAGAAGTGGGCCTCTACCGGCAAAAACATGCCGTTCTCTGAACTCCTTCTGGACTGTAACTTTTTAATTTCCCCCCGAGCGACTGGGAGAGGCGGAGGCGTCACCTCTGTTGACAAGTCGTTTTTCCACTGTCGGCAGATTCAACACGCTGGGTTGCTAGCATTGAACTGCAACTGTTTGTTTGTGTGCAGTGGCGTGCCGCCCACCTGAATTCAACAAAGACCCATGCTCCGGTAGTACCCCTAGTGTCTCCAAACGAGTCACGCGCATGCTTAACTCCTCGACTGCTGAGCAAGTTTCAGCCGCCTGTAAATGCGCAATAGAAATACAAATTTACTTGCCTTGAATGTCACAGTGTCGTTCAAGGAAGTAGCCAGCTCTTTCTCAAGATTTTCACCACCGCTTCCAACGGCCAGCATGTTCACAGAGAACAGACCCATGGCTCTCCCTCTATTGTTAAGAGTTGTAGACATCTGCAATATTAAGGTTCAGTTTGTCTCTCCGTTCTCGGATGTCCCTCAGCATGCATAATTCTGTCTGCCTATCCAGCCTCCATTTACAATGTCTGTCGCAGAATTGTGTCACTGTGTCAATGTAGACCAGTGTATCTGAGTCACACAGCCGCATTTAGTGCAATCTCTCTGAATGAAGAATGAAAAAGGCAGAATGAAAAGTATAGACGTATATAAATGTAAACATGGCGTTGTATCTATTTAAATAGAAAAACAAAATAGTCTGTCGGATATATGTTGCAGTAAAACCAAAGGAGACAGAATTTGAAGTTTAGCTTACCTCAGTGGAGAAGGTATTCCATCTTCAGTTTGCATCTCAGCCTTTGACTCGTTACTAGTGTCCATTTCAGATTTACAAATTAACAGAGACTTGTTTTCAGTACCAAAATCTAGCATTGAACAATGAATGTGGAATGTGGGCGAGCCAGACTCTCTTTGTTCGTTCACTACAACAGAGAGGATGACTTCAGCTGCCTTACAAAAGGGAAATTAAAGGCAAACTGTGTAGTTGGGTAGTTTGCCAGTTTGCTGGCAAACTACCCAACAGGCCTTGAGACCATCCTGGAGAGCAGTTGAAACCCACCTTCAGAGGACATCAATCAAAGCAGATGGGACAACCAGCGCTAGGTGGAGGTATTTTCGATCATGACCAAGCAAGTAACAGCTTAGACCAGACTTATATTCTGGGAGAAACTGCAATGTGAACATGCATGATCTGGAGGTTCTCACCAGGCTCAGGGCCTCCAACCCGCCCGTGACCCATCTTCCAGCGGGGCCTAGCTGATACCTGTTTTCCGTTCCTTTCTTCCTCCCTCATTTGCAGCAGCACCCCCACAGCCCTCTCCAGAGAGTGAAAAAGCCGTCCGTGACCCGCATTGCAGCTGAGAGGTGCTGAACTGAGCCCAGGACGAGCCCCTGAGGAACCTGTTTCTGGACGGACGGCCGGTTTATTGATTGTTCTGTGGTGAGGGCAGAGCACCGTACGCAGACTTTGATCGGTGTAGAATGGGATCAACACAGATGATGTCTGTCCCGTCTGCCCTTGACCCGATCACCTCTCCAAACATTGAGGGATCGTGCAGAATATAGAGGATGATAAGTGTGCGTTTACACCAAAAGCGAGGCGAATGCTCGCACCTCAATGTTTATTCGTGCGAGTAAACAAGTTTGATGATGCAAACTTCAAAACACTTGCGCAAGTGTTTTGAAGCATATTGGAGTGGAGGGGCTCTCTTACAAACAACTCAAATCTCAACCATGGCCCGGGAAAACCACCAATACAATTTTTTTCTTGTTATGGAAGTACCGGAGAACTTGTTGCAACTCAAGACAACCCAGAGAAATCCGATGAAGTGTAGGTGAAAAGAAGACAGCAAGCTGGACTGAATGCCTTCACCAAGGCCTTCACATTCATATTGTGCTAAAATGTATTGACGCTTCAGCTTGCCCGTGGAATTTGTCTCTTGAATAGATTTAATGAGGTAGAGAAAACAAAGCCCATACCTCCTTGTAAACCTTTTCTCATTTTCATCTCATCCTCATGTGCTTGTCATTGAATGACCAAATGAGAGAGGGATATGCCATTTCATCAGAAGGCTATTCGGAGAACAACAGGAGATGCAAGCAAAACACAAAATGATGTGCTAATAATCAGGGATACAGTTACTGGTAGGAATCTAGGGTCTGGGAAACCATGTTGCTACTGGGAGGACCAAATGTTTAACCACTAAATCCATCGATCCATATTCATCTTATGATTCCTTTTCAATTGATAGATTAATTCATAATTATAAATTATTTATTATGATTTATTATTATGTATTATTTATCATTTATAGATTCATTATTTAGTATAAATGGATGTCTGAAAAATGCATGATTTACCTGACAAGCAGCTAAGAGAACCTATGATTATAATGATCCATGAAACAAATATTTGAATTGAAATGAAACATTGAGCAGCAAATGTTTGATATTTGTATTTGATAAATGACTTAAACGATTAGTCGCTTCTCAAAATTATGCCAGACCAATTTTCTGTTGATCAAGCATTTCATTAATTGATTAATGATTGCAGGCCTGACGTGGTTCTGCTAGTGTTTTGATACTTCCCTGAACCGTGTTGATTCCATGTGATCCTCCTGCCTATCGAAGAACCATTCCCTTCAGGTGATGGAGAAGGGTCAACACAGACTCTGAGAGCTCAGTGGAGGAGGACCAGGGCTGATACCACGGACTCGTCGAGCAGCAATGTGGAATAATTCCAATGTGGAATAAACCCACAAAGTTTTCGACAACTGTGCACCCCAACAGATATAATAGCATTTTTGCCGGAAGATTTTTTGGGCATGACTAGTGGTTGTTATTGTTATGTACATAATTGCTAGTGGGTTGTTAGGATTTCTTAGGGGTTACCCGGTAAAGTAACCCAGCTGGACCGCTCAGGTAATCGATTGAAAATACCCGACCTTCATTATAATCAGATTGTCCTGAAACGGTTTGAGATTAACAGTATGCTTATCTGGCCCGTCAAGATAGGTTACCGTCATTCACTTAGGTTCCAGATAGTGCTGTAAACACCAGAGACACGATGACCCACTGTGTTTCTCATATGGATTGATTAAAACCCCAGAACAAGAGATGGAGTCCATTCCTCCTGGCTGCCGACCTCTGAAACTTCTGACGTCTACTTTCCTCACTCGATCTTGATTTGTGTTTCTCTGGTATTTTCTTGGTAATTCTTCATCCTCACCGCGTACAGCAGTCTCAAGGCTTCTTAAAAGTTTGTATCTGTTAATGCCCATTACACTAAGTCATCCTGTGTAAATCGCATTCAGATGTATATCCTGATATTGAAGGAAGTTGTGTTTTCCTAGTGTGCGTTCACATAAGCACTGTTGTTTCATAGCCTCCGACATGGATAGATAACGTATTACGATGTTTATGCATTTGTCCTCATCATCCTCCATATAATTTTCCAACCCCCTCTGCTTTTGTGGCCACAACAAATTTAGTGGAGTGCAACGCGCAGAGAAGGCACTATTCAAAAGAATCGATAGAAGTCATCAATGTTTTAAACTTTTTCATTTTCAGACAGCTGCTTCAGCGAGCTTTTCCCTTTGTCATAACTCCCAGAGAGGACAAAAGGACCATGAAAGCCGTTGCATCAGAAGCCTTCAATTAATTTAATTTTGGATAATTTAAAGAAAGTATCCTTAAAGTAGAGTAAACAACTTCTTATAAACAACTACGCAAAACCACCGCTGCTATTTTTTTTTTACAAAGAAAGGGCATAAAAAAAGTGAAACCCCTTGGCACATCCATTAACAGAAGGTTCTTAGTAAATAAAAGATTTCATACATACAGTAAAACTTTCACAGAATGAAAAATGTATGCGTCGGAGCAGCGTTGGCCTTGATGTGCAGATGTGACAGGTGCAGTATCAGAACAGAAGCACAGGACAGACAGACACCTAGTGGGGCTTTTTAGAAGATCGAAAGGGAAAGATGATAGCGAACTTTCCAAACACTGCAGTGGTTTTAAACTGTTTATTCTCTTGCCAGAAGGACTATCTAGACTAGGCTACTTATAAATAATTAAATATTTTTACTTTTATTTATTTTTTTAACCCAAAAATTATATTCAGGGCTAATTAAACTCAGAGTCTGTGATTAGGATGTCTGGGTTCAGAGTCTGCGTTCAGGGCCTAATCGACCAGGTAAACATGCGTCCTGCCGTCCTCCGAGATCCAGGAAACGCACCAAGTTCCAGGTGGTTAATATTTAGCTCAGACTTCGTTCACTCAATACATTGATGATCCAAAATCTTACCGCAGCTGACCTCAGATCTGGTGAACTGGGCTTTTATTTCTTTCACTTCATATGTTTTGACCAATCCTGTTGCTGGAGGCAGAGTTATTTGCAGACAAACTAGACCAGTACATGAACCTTTAAAAATGTAAATACAGACATTCCTGTAGGCCTATAATTAAGGTGTATGACAGCTCCCTCTGCTGGACAACAGTCTCACACCAAACTACATTTGCCGTTAGAACCAACGTAGCTATACTACAGTGGTTCTCAACCTCAAAAATAAACTAACAGTAACAACCCCACTCACACTCGTGTTATATTGCTTAAAGTTGTCAGTGCATCGTTTTTCATTGATTTTGTATCGGTCATTAATAGCAATGAATGCCCCTCTGAGTCGGTTTTGGTGCAAAAAATATAAAAATATTCATGAATATTCATGACATGCAATAAAACTTCGAGAAAGAGAGAGACCGACCAAGAAAGAAGAGTTGAGGAAGAAATGATTGGATTGAACATTCATTCACCGTGACCGCGGTGCGGGCACTCCCGCGACTCCCGGCCGCCACGTCTCCCGTCGTGCCCCGGCCGCGGCACCCTGCGGCCGGGGCACAGTGACCTTGGGCACCGCGACCACTCCCGCGTCTCCCCTGACTCCCGCCATGCCCCGTGAACAATGAATGAATGGCCCGGGAACCACGGGCACCGCGGACTGGGCAACGCGGACTCCAAGAGACCGATCGCACGCAGAGGCCTAATAAGGTCTATATATTTTGCATTTGAAATGCAACAGTCTTTTCGTGGCAACTACGCTCACAGCAGCTGTAACTGAACAAGAGGAAGGAGGAAAACGGGCTATAACATTTGATATTTTTTTCTTGCTATCGGCCATGTTTGATTGTGTTGTGTTGGTTATTGAACTGTTAACCCGCGAACTTGGGTTATGTTTATCAGTGTTACTAATAGAGATCATAACGATAGCTGATGTAACGGGAGTCCGGGCGTGTGCAGGACCGAACCGCGCTGTATTATCACTGTTCCACTGCGCATACAGTAAAAAGTAGCTGAGACGGTAGAGGTGTTAGAAACCAATAAATGAAAATAGCCTATTTTTTCACCCCAAAAAAATAAAATGGAGTCACGTTTCCAGCGCCCCCCTAGGTTGTGCAAACGCCCCCCAGGGAGAAACCATGCTATAGTACATTGATGTGAGACGGGTTGGTGGATTGAACGTGTTGTAGTAGCAGAGAATGGCATGCGGGGCAGTATGTAGGCTACATTGTTAAATGCATGAATAGGCTTGAATTTAGTAATATGGAGGTTTCATTTTTTACAAAATGGATTATGTGAACATTGCTGAATAACAATCATGTATATTAAATATATTGTAGGAGTTTAGCTTGGCATTAACCAATTTAACAGACAATTAAATGAACCGCACCAAACATGTAGAAGTCAATGTGGGATTTTAATATATAAACAAAAACACTTGACAGAAGTTTGATACAATTTTGCAAAGGGAAGCAGAGGAAAACATTTTCCCAAATGAATCTTTTCAAAATGTCACCACAATTCTGAAAGCAAGTGAAGAGGTTTGTGTAAAAGCAGTCCTCCCTGACCAGCTCTGTCCCTGACTCTAAACCCTGACTCTCAACCCTAACGCTGAACCCTCTGAGGGCATGGAGACGCGCCTCCAGTGTAAAGGTTCGAACCACAGAGAAGGAAGAAGCAGAGGAAGCAGTAGAGAGTAGTGAAGCAGTGAGGTTAGTGACAGACGTGAGAGAAAGGCGTGTGGAAGCACACGGTTACATGTGGGGTCAAGTAGATCACTCCCACTGGAGGTCATTGATCCATCAGCCTCAGACCGCTGAGCTCAGCAGGTCTTCTGCAGGACGAGGCGCAGATGAACTGAGGAGACGGGACCAGCAGGATGTCAGGATCAGGGCGGGGTTCAGCTCAGGTGCGTCTGCCCGGACCAAACAAGGACATTGATTAGGTTCAATATTCAAAAGATCTGAACCAAAGATAAGTCATTAAGGAGCAGGCAGGCTTTAGGGCACCTTGCTCAAGGACGCATCACTGTATTCTGAGGACTTGAACCCGGCACCATTGGTTTGAGAGTTGAACCCCCAACCCCCTACCTAGTCCACTATGTCGAGATAATGCAAACTTACGAGAAATCCTTGATGGTAGAGTCCTGGTTGTCCTCAGGATTTGCCTTCCAGATGTACGGCTTCTCCATCAGTCCTCCAGATTCCTGGTCTGGTTACAAACGTCTCTAATGTAAGGTGACAAACACAGTAGTAATTTGTCTCTAATGAAAGGTGACTAACACAGGAGTAGTTGGGCTCTTATGGCGCGTAACAAAGTAGCAGCTGTAGTTTGTCTGGTAACCAACCACAGTAGTATGCCGTAACTTGTACTGGACACACTAATCCTGCGTTACAACAAGTCCACTATTTATTTTATGCAAACTTACGAGGATCCTGGTTGGTAGAGTGATGTCGTCCTCCAGAGTCTTGGCTCCTCCATCAGCTCTCCTCAGACAGACTCCTGGTCTGGAACAAACAGCGGAAGTCTTGCTTCAACATGTTGTAAAACAGATGTAGTCATCTGGTATATATGGTACAAACGGTGGCAGTTTGTGGTAGCAGTATTCTACGTGAAGTGGCAGCGAGTGTGATGATCACTTCAGAGTCAAGCTCCATCTACCCCACGACAGACGTCCTTCACCAGGCAGGGCCTCCACCAGCTCCTCCACCAGGCAGGGCCTTCATCAGCTCCTCCACCAGGCAGGGCCTCCACCAGCTCCTCCACCAGGCAGGGCCTCCACCAGCTCCTCCACCAGGCAGGGCCTCCACCAGCTCCTCCACCAGGCAGGGCCTCCACCAGCTCCTCCACCAGGCAGGGCCTTCAGCACGACTCCATCAGCTCCTTCAGCACGACTCCATCAGCTCCTTCAGCCATGGATTCCTGGTCTGGTTACAAACACAGTTGGTCTCAGCAGTACATAACCTGGGGACGCAACACACCCCACCTCCTGCATCTGATGTTCACTTGTAAAATGGAAGACAAATTTAAACATATTTAAACACTTAAATTAGACAACTTCTGCAGATTGTCGCGTTCAGCAATTCATCCACTACGGTCGTAGCAGCACTAGTAACAATAATGGCTCATATGACTCTTACATAACCCCCGTATCAATTAACTCAAATCACAGCTTGGCACAGATTTAAAGTCATAAGATGATCAAAACCAGACCTAAACTACCATGGATTTTAGTGTTTCAGATGAGCTTGGTGATGGTTACCCTCTGGTCCGGTGCTGCAGGCCCCTGGTCTCCAGCCTCAGTCTCCGGTCCATCCTGGCACCACAAGCCTCCGGTCCCCAGCCTCTCCTTTCAACTACAGCAGCAGGTTTATATCAGCATTTGCCCAACAATAAACTTAATTGACTCATCCGAAACCGAGTTACACAATTAATTGAACTATTATTTTATAACTCAAGGCTGGAAAAGACTTGAGACCAGACATGAGCATCCCGTTTTTGGGAATGAAGACAGAGCAGTCCACAAGTTTAAAGAAGTGGTTCAGGCCATGCATTGAAACTGACCTGAGAAGACTCTACTCACACACCTGTTCTGGAGGACTTCTGACAGGAGGTGGTGGTCTGGATCTGGGTGAGGAGGTGGAGGTCTTGCTCTGGGTGAGGAGGCAGACACCTTGGGACAAACTACATGTTACCTTTTTAACCTTGTACAGTTCTAGAGTATCTTCTACCGTCACATGTGGGAAGAACGGCCATTATTTTAGCTTAGATATTATCCAGTTGGTAACTCTGCACCAAAGTCGTTGTTTAACGTCAATCCATTGGGTAGGGTTTAACTTCCGTGGCAATTAATGACAGCAGATATTTAAAAACGTACAAAAGCTGAAGTAACAAAGAACACCAAGCAGTATCGATATTAAATCAAATATACTCAGCCATATTCAGGTGCTGGGTTCCGTTGAAGAAATGTCAAATTGTCTTCCACCTTCAAATGATTTTCAGCCTTCACTGATGTCAAAAATGGGCCCGCAAGTAGAACGCCGTTTGTACGTGGCGAGAGTCCCGTCACGTCAACGTGGTTAAAAGTACGGCGCAAGCAACCATCGGAAATTATCAACATATTGTACGACGTACGTGTCAGTATGTATTTAATATCAAACTTAAGTTGTTTAAGATAAGGGGCAACAATTCCCAATGGAAACGACTGAAAAATAGTTTGCGTTGGCAGCGGCTCGAGGTTACGCAAATACACTCCAGAACGTTCCGCCAGATTCCCTCAGGGGACTCCCGTCCAACTAACTGCCAGGTGGTTTCTTATGGTTGCCAAGACTACAACATTCTATGCCAACCATTGAGACTAAATCAAGTGACCGTACTCAGAACCTTCCACGGCGGGAAGCACAAACCGTCCGACTGGAATCCGAACATTCCGGCCGGAACCAACCAAAGAAAAAACATAACCAGCGCCTCACCTTGAGCTGAACGGAGGAAGATCCTGAAGTCCAGCGATGGTCTTCATTAAAACACAGCCAACAGACTTACCTTGATGTGATCCGTTTTGTTGCTGTTGGACATTACTACTATTCAGTGTACCTTTAGATTATTATGCACCCAGTGTGTACAAGTTATATCACTCAAAACCGTACGAAGAACCAAACTAGCATGTACGTCCCACAACAACTTTAAACCTAAAATCATTCAATACAAAACCGTGTCTACATTTTACAATTATCTAGATTATTCAGGGTACAAACCATAAAGAGAAAATCTAAACGTTGAGCTCACAGAGAGCCGACCATAGCCCTGCAACGTCACCCTGACCGCCTCATCACCAACAGCAAATCATGCCAACACACACACACACACAGTGAGAAGTGGGCATCTGAGTGAAAGGACTGCCCATAATAAAAAGAGCCCAACTCCTGAACTATCCAACCATCTTCATGGTTTAAAGATTTACAGACTTGACATGCCATTGTGTTCTAATCACCTTTGTCTGCTCCCTCGTTACTTACAAAACTCTACATCTCCATCACTAGAGTGTTGCATCCTACTCATGGGGGTGTGGTCTGAGTGAGCAGAGATGCATGCTGGGATACAGTGCGGTCTGAAGTCTACAGTTCTATAGACACGCCCCTCAGGAGAAACCAAGTGTTTGAGAATCTGTCTTGACATCAGTTACATGAGCTGGAATATCCTTCAAAATGGTGCCAGGATTCTCAGAGGAGAAAGGCCAAGAGGAAGATGTGAGGGTTCTTCCTCTCAGCCAGTGGAACACAACAACGGTCTTCATCAGAGTACCATGGAACACTTTGAAACATTCTCCTCTTTACACCTTGAGCTCGAAGTGCGCACTAGTTGGAGTTCCCAGATTGGTTCGGATTTAAGCGAACCAATAGTTCAGCTAGTCCTGTCCAAAACAAATACAGTACAGCCTGAGAAGACGTGCAACTGAGAGCAAGACAAGATCCACAGGGCTCTCCATCCATCCAGCCAGGTAGGAAGAGCCGTCTCATTACAGGTCTGAAGGTCATCTTGAATACCCTTTTAGGTCCCTTTCCAACTTCAGACTCCTTGTGGAATGCCTTTAGGTGTCCATTCTCCATTGATCCTGATTGGTGTAGTCCTAGTTTGAAGTCACTGATCTGAACACGCCGCTTGCATCCTTTTACACTTGATTTGGATAATCTCCTTCCTGCCCAGTGTGTTGGATATCGCTCCGGAGCGTCACTCAGGGCTCTTCATGTCTACTGGAGGCCTCAAGTAAACATGTGGCCGTCCGTCAGGTATGATTTAGTTGACCAGTCCAATATCCCAAGCCAACCACACAGACCCCCGTATGAACATTATCACTGTCAAAGCAAGCAGGACGCACAGACATAGAACCCAGGACACGCACGTAGAACCCCATGCCAGGTGGAACCAAACATGCGTAGAACCCCATGCCAGGTGTGTGTGGGAGACACACACACACACACACAGTAGAACCCTAGTGATGCTCAAAAATCATCCATCTCATGTCAAACCCAAACACACACACACACACACACACACACACACTACTGAGCCATAAAAGACCAAACAATCATGCAGGGTAAAAACCTCATGCCAAATATCATTCCATCATCAACCCCCAGCTCTCTTGCCAGGGCACCCAGAACAGAACAACCAATGTCTCCAGAGACGTAAATTATGTACAACATTCTTCAGTGGCGTCCCACATTGGTGATGGATTATGCTTGGCGTCTCCAAAATGTGTCACAGGTTGATTCAACATCTCTGAAGTCATGTCTTTGTAGTCCAGTGGTTTCCTGAATGAGGGGCCTTCACAGATGCAAACGGTGCAGCTTTTGTCAGCCTGAGGACAGGAAGGAGGTCATCTGTTCAGAAGACCACCCAGTGGAGGGGGGTGGCTCTTGAAGAGCAGGATCCATCATGGGATGGCCCCAAATAAGACCTTCTTGGAAATGAAACTGTTCCTGAGGAGTCACGATGCCTGGAGGGGACTGTTGAATGTGTTCCATGGTTATCGGTGTCAGACTGAAGTTGTGTTTTAGTCGTTGAGATGAGGAGCCCCCTCATCTCCCCCTGGTGTTTCTCCTTCTGAATCCCTGTCTCCATCTTAAAGAACATTCCAGTCCATGTAACTGACGTCACGACCGTTTCTCAAACACTTGGTTTCCCCTGAGGGGTCGTGTCTACAGACCTGTAGACTTGAGACAGCTCTGTATCCCAGTATGCACCTCTGCTCACTCAGACCACACCTTCGTCAGTAAAGCAACACTCATTTGATGCTGATGCAGAGCTCAGGAAAGTAGCTGGAAAGAAGACTGAAGATATCAGAGCCCAACCCATTACTCCAGCTTACAACAATAACTTAGAGCCTGTAACCATTTTAACAAATCATTAAAACCAACATAAACCAAACCAAACGCCAAAGTAACCCATGAACCAATAAAACATCCTTACTACTCAGATCAACCTTCAGGTAACGGGTTAACTCACCAGGAAGCCAAAATACATCAATGTGCCCAAGAGTAATGAGAAACGTATGACTTACAGTTTGCAGTTCCTCTTCATGGTAAAGTTGGGATACTCACAGAACTGCAGTTAAATATCCATGATAGTCCTTTAAAGGAAGGAACAGTTTACTCATGGTCCCCAAACTTGGGCACTGTCCCACAGTGCAACATCTACCATCTCCATTAAATCAGATAAATGAATGACAATACAAATGAAGGGCTTTTGGGAACATCCAACTTTTAAATATTTTTTTGATAATTAACTAATCCAGCTTTTTAATACAAGTTATAGTAATTATTTGACTGCATTTGTCAAGAGTGATTTACCTTTTACTTTGACAAGTTTGAATGTATAGTCTCTAAAATGTTACTTTCAGGTAGAATCATTATTTAAATTTGAAATGAGTTAAACCACCACAATCCCCGATTTCTTTCACACATTCTCAGTGATTTATATTCAACATACAAGTCACGTCAGTTGTGCTTTGCCACACAATTATACTCACATCAGGTTCAGATGAGATGCTCCTTTTTACTTCAAAAAGTCTTTAACCTGTGAACCAGGAAGAGATGTCAAATAAGTCACAACGGACCTCGAAACAGTACACACACGTTGTGGTTTCTGGGATCGTCCGGTTCCCTCTTAAGTGAAACGCACCAGATGCAACCAATTAACTAATTAAGAAAAACACCTGGCAGGGGAGCTAATTAGTAAAACTCAACGCAGTTTCGACGCCCTCTGGCCGCCTTGGTAACAGTGAGAGGCTATTTCAGCTCTGTGTTTGATCTTAAATGACCTCCCTCATTTTAATTAAAGGGATGAGTCTGATTTGACTGATTTAGATTCATACTTCAAAACGAAAGAAGTATTCATTCAATTCATCTTACTGTGTGCGCGAGTGAGTGTGTGTGTGTAACTACTGTTTGATGTCAAGATGGTGAAAAGGAAGTCACGTGTGATCTTGCGTCCCTGTGTGTGTAGTGAGCGGATGTGGACAGCAGAGGGCAATGTTGCCACACGAGAACATCTGCTCTCTGAGCGCTCTGCGAGACACCGTCTCCATTGCAACAGTAACTTGGCAGCATCCTGAACGGCCCTTTGAGGAGTGAGAAGGAAGCTTTCACCAAAGAGACCAGAGGGACTCATTCACTGGTTAAACTGGAGTCATAGCCATGTAACACCATGTAGATTCACACCATATGCACGCACACACCACAGATACACACATATAGATTCACACACAATATTGATACACACAACATAGATAGGCTACACTTTGCACACACACACACACACACACACACACACACGATGGATACAAACCATATATATACACACGCACACAATATATATTTACACCATGATATAGATAAACACATACCATCGATACACACCATATAGATGACACACCATAAAGATAAACACACCAAAAAGACACACACCAACGATTAACTTAATAAAGATACAAACTATATAGATAACCCCCCCCCCCCCCCCCCCCCCCCACCCACCCACCCACCCACACACACACACACACACACACACACACTACACTCCATACAGTTCTGGTCACTAAATACTACTCTTCCTTCTCTCTTCTCCTTCTCCCCTCTAATCCCTTTCCCCTCTCCTTCCTCCCTTCTCCGTCTCCCTTCCACGCATACGCATTTTTATTGCCTCTACTCGAGAATAGATTTGGGTGGGGATTTCTAGGTTTCATAAAAATCCGGGGTTTAGCCCAGAGGGAATATGAAAATGCTGTCCGCCAAATTCATTTGTATGCTTTATTGTGCATGCAAACTTTTTCATAATGCTTTATCTAAATAAAGAAATACAAGGTTTATTATAGATTTAAATAGCTACCTGGCTGCTATGCTGCTTATCCCCAAACATCTAAAGTTCCATTCAAGTTATTGCAGAGTAAAATTAATACAAGTGAGGCAGACCTTACACATATTGTGGCAAGTGGCAACCCCGATCGTCGGGGGCTGAGTTTTTCAAAGGAGACGCTCACACAAGGGCTGCGGGTCAGCGATTTTAATTCGTGTACCTCACGTGGGAACGAAGGTAAAACAGAAGTCAACATAAGTTCTTCCTCTTATGGGGTAAAAAGGGGCCGTCTCCGGGTCTGGTCCGGCTGCGAGGTCGGCGTCTCTATAGCTCCCGTCTTCTCCCACTCAGTCCTGGGGGGGAAGCGTATTAGCGTATGGGTTGGTGCGATCTCCCCCTACCGCGTCTTTCCAACTCGGCTATCCTCCTCGTCTGGTGCGTGCTCGGTCCGAGGCCTCTGCCGTCTCCCTCCCCCAGGTGATCCCAATGTCCATGATTGCCCGGGTGCGCTTGATGCGCGCTCCCGCGCTGAACGGCACATACCTCCCTCGGACTACCTGTCCACGGAGAGGGCGCTGCCCCCGGTGCAGGCGTGGTTCGACCCCCCCAGTTGGATCGGGGTTGACACAATATATACACAGACACACACACGGATCTGACTGGGGATAGGATAGGACAGGTTAATTCACTTGAGGTGGTAAACAGGTTGTTGTTTATTCTCTTGCCAGAAGGACTACCTAGACTAGGCTACTTAAAAATGTTTATGAATATTATTAATATATTATGACATGCAAATGAAGAAATAACAGCACTGCCCATCACTGTAATAAACCAAGTTAAACTTCCAGAGCGACACGGGGGAAGAGAGAGAGAGAGATCGAGAGATCTATTCGCCGAGAAAGAAGAGTTGAGGAAGAAAAGGTTGGATTGAACATTAATACACCGTGACCGCGTTACGGGCACTCCCGAGACTCCCGTCGTGCCCCGGCCGCGGCACCCCGGGCACCGTGACCTTGGCCGGGTGAAGACCAAAACCAACACTCTACAAAAGGCCCATCAACAAGCTTTGCGTGGTCCTTGATGCTGAAAACTCAGCTTAAGTCTGGCAAGGCCAGGCTCAAGTCTTCGATTTGCACGCTTTCACATACTGACACAAACATACATACTTGGATTTGCGTGCCACACACCAGCACATACATGTGCTTTCATGGACTACTCATTTATGTAATTATAACCATGTGTTTTCATATGAAGTGAACATTAAACAGAACAGATAGGTGCAATAAATACACACATGCACAAGGTATTCATATTATTTATGTTAAATCAATATATGGGCTACTAAAACTCGGCAATCTATTGTGTTGGTAACTTCACTCAAATCTATCTAGTCATGCAATTAGACAAATATGATAAAATATGAATATAATATGTGCAACCTTTGTGGCTGTTCAAGACACACTGAAGGCATGATGCCACCATAGGTTTGCAGAGAACTATATACAATATACAGTAACAAACGAGAGAGAGGCAGCAAAAATGGGCGGGCCCACAGAGAGACCCACCAGGGTCGTAACATTGGGCTAATGCCCTTTGAAAAGGACTGTTTTCTTGAGCTTCTGTCGCATGTTGTTGCTCTAAGCTTAGTGTAGTCATTTGAGAGATGTGGTGTAGCCTTAGCTTAAAAAACAAGGACACAACTAGTGTTAGCAGCATATGGTGGTGGCTGTCTATGCCATGCTGCGTGTCGCCGATGTGCTCCCGGAGCACCAACACATCCTTCGGCCTCCATTGTTTCTTAGACACAGCAGGTGGGAGCTCTGGTCCTTGATGGCGGAGGCAGCGTCGTGTCACCAGGCTGGCACGGCAGGCATCACAGGACAGCTTCTTCAGAGCCCGTCTCACAACAAATCATGAAATTTGGGTTAGTATAATATCATAACTTATAATAATATACGTGGGGAAATTAAGGAGACATTTCTTTTTTTGGACTGTCAAGATTGTTCTCTGCCAGAGTTGACTACTGGCAGTATCGGATATATATATATATCGACTTTCAGTCAGCCTATACCTGAAATGTACACGAGAGCGTTGTCCACAAGACCATCGTAGCGGACGGGAAGGTAATGTCAGCAAACGGGGATGGAAGATCTTCTCCTCCTGCTAGAGAGGACATATCTCCAGCTGACAGGCTTGTAGAGGCGTCGATGACCGCTGATAGGGACTCTGTCTCATCCTGTGCAGTCACATTGCCTCTGCATGGTTTAACAACTCCACACTGGGCCATCAGCTTTCTGAAGATGTATTTGAACTGGCCGGCATTAGGGTTGTTATTCCAGCCACCTTAAAAAAACACAAGATATACAAGTATATTACACAGATATTCAATATGTGTGTTTTACCAAAAATGGAAAAAAAACAAAAACATATGGACCGAAAAACTGAAAACAATCCAAGCATTTGCTGAAACTTTGTCACTTAGTGTTGCGGCTGGTAAAAAATATTTTTTGAAACCTATCGGATGCTCTGATGGAGTTAAAGAGAAGTTCCAAATGGTCCTGGCTGAATCTGTAGGTCAGGACATATCGCTGTCCTTCAAGCATCACAGGAACCATAGACATCAACGTGTCAATGTTTATGACGAAGCCCAGGACAGAGGAACCTTCAAAAGCAAATATTGTATTACTATGATGATTCTGCCAAAACAGGACACGAGAAAGCAGGGAAACAAACTAACAGTATAGGGTGAAAATAGTGAATGCTCCCAGAGCAGCACTTCTCAGGGCAGACACAAATCCACATTTCAAACAATTCACTTCATTGCCACATTTGGGGGGGGGGGGGGGGGGGGGGGGGTTAAAGCTGACTAGTTTGCATCCCTGACCTTAAAAGTATAATCTGTGTACGGTTTAGGATCCTTAAAAGTACTTTTAGGACACTAAAACCTTCTTGAATCAATTCACAACGTAACATGCAGACCATGCAATACATGAACAGAAAAGAGCATCTCATGAACTCGATGCAGACAGGACTGAACATCTTACAGGACAGAGCATCGTATGAACTTGATGCAGACAGGAGGACAGAGCATCTGAACTCGATGCAGAAGACACAGAAGACTGTAGATAAACAAGAGAACAGAGCATCTGTTGAACTTATATCATGGAGTTGAGGGATGCACTGAAACCAGTAGAGTTCTACATTAGATAATTTAATGATTTGTAAATTGACTACTTGTATACATCTAACAAATAATAAAATAAACCCTTATTTCTAATTGAGCACACAATAATTTAATTAGAATTAAGAATTTGTACTGGGTATTGGCGACTACAAATGGTGTAAGTGCATCACTAATTGTCACTATTTTAAAATACCCCTTTGTTCGGTAAAGGGGTTTGCCATCCTCCATCTTCAAAGTGAGCAAGTACCCCCTGGCTTTTATCAAGAACTCCTTGGTGCTTGTCCAATTCCTGGAACCAAGGGGGGCTTTGAACCCTTTGGCTCTGGGATTGCGACTGTTCAAGATGTCAAACAGCTTGTCTGATATCTATAAACCAATATCTAAATTAACTGAAAGCACTTAAATCATCACTATAACTTAGTATAACTATAACTAAGTTTCAACAGGTATCAGATAGTAAACACCCAAGTATGAGGCATAGTTTGATTTCTCTCCATTTTCTCTGTGGCTATGATTTTAAAATGTATATTTATGTATTATATTTATGTATTATATTTATTTTATGTAACAATAAGGGTGTTTTTGAGGAAAGTATGAGGTAGGTATAAACAGTTTTAACCAAGTTCTTGCATAGTGTTGAATTTGAGGAGGGTCATAATTATTGAATCGTTCCTGATGCCAAAATGTTCCGCTTTGGGATAGCTGACCAACATATCACCTACAAAGGGAGGGAGGGTGTTAAAAGGGGATAAAAGGGGTTAAAGCAATTAATCACCCAAATGTTGCCAAGAAGTTAACAGTAGGCCTAGAATGTTGGGAAATGTTTTTGGTCAATGATGCAAATCCTAGCTGCATTACCTTAATTAATTCAGAAGTAGCCTCGCAATCTTCGAACTCTGCATAGCCCACGTCCTGCAAGGCGGGAGCGCCCCTGCCACAGAGTTACTCAAAGTCTGAGTGCCACTGCCACAGAGTTACTCAAAGTCTGAGTGCCACTGCCACAGAGTTACTCAAAGTCTGAGCAGCCAGGGAGACCTTGATTGAGTTTATAAGGAGAAATGAAGAGCACATTAAAAAACACAATAAAGCCTTAGAGCCTATTACTATTGCGGCCCTCTATACATAAATCATCATGCAAACATACCTTCATCTTCTGATTAGCAAAGTTCACATGCTTATCTGTGACTCGGTTGGCAGCAGGTAGTCCACTTTTCTTTTGGACATTGTTCAGCTGAACTATGTACTTCCAATTGATACGGCCAGTTATGCTTCTAATTGGGCTGTATGCCTGCAGAACCAGATTTTTTTTTTTCACGTCAACTGTAAAGCACCATATTCTGCAGAATTATGTAAATAAAATCAAAATGTATAAAAAGCAGAACAGTCAGAAAAAATAGGCAATAATGAGCATGTACCTGCAACATATTGCGTGTCAGCTTCAGCATGTGGCAAGCATCCATCACAACAAAAACATTGTCATGGGATACTGGATGTGGGAAATGGGTCTTCAAGGGCTTACAGGGGTCTGCTTTTAAATCGTACCCAAGTTGGGTGCACACACAGATATTTGTTGCATGACCATCCATTGTCATGCACACCACCCTTATTTGACGATGATCCAGCTCTTCTAGTGCATGTTCTACTAACACTTTCTGTGATTCTGGTGTGAGGGACTTGGAGCTTTCCAATAACCTTGAAGCCCAACCACCATAAACACAAGAACCTCGGAAGCTATGTCAGTCTCATTCAGTCGATCCCCCATGTCCACACATTGTTTGTGTCTGAGGATCATGTTGGACGTGCTTTTTGATGGACATGGCATCCAGCATCAGAGTGACACTTCCGTATTTGACCTCATCTTCCCGACGTCGTCTTTCCAGCATGTCCAACATCATTTTATTGAGACCAGGTCTGGCATCAAGAGAGCTCAGCCACCTTGTATAATTAAAAAGAGGATATTTAACCACGTAGCCATTTAACCACTAACACAAGCATCCCTATGGTGGACACACTAAATAATATTGTCTGTAGTGCTTAATGTAATTCAGTGTAAAATTAGACATCATGAAGAATACCTTTGCAATGAACTGGGATGTGGCAGGTGAATGTGCAGAGTATCTCTCAGGTAGTGATATGCCTTTGGACCATGCAGATGGAGCGTAAGGGCAAAATCTCTCTGGGCCTTGGTGTACTCTACGCCCTGCCTCGACAGGAGATGAACCGGAAGATCTGAAATTCAATTAGAAAAAGTCATTCAGTAGGTCTCCTTTTAATGGTAACTAGGAAGTCAACAAATAACATAAAATACCCAAAATATTTAATGTGATATTTTTATTTTACCTGAGTAGAATTCAAGCTTGTCTTTCAGCTCTTCGTTGATGAGATCTTTCTCCTTCAGTTCCTCCAGAACAGCCTGATAGTTGTTTTTGGCCCTGTTTTCTCTCCTGAAGCCATTGATCTTCTCCCGCTGCAGTTTCCTCACTCTCGCTGAGGCTTCTTCAAGTTTGGTCTTCACAGCCGTAGGGCAAGCAGGCAATGCATAGAAGTGGTCGTCAGTGGCCTGCCGCTTGCGGCTCAATCTCCCCTCTCCAGTAGCTCCCTTTTGTTTTGGCAAAATATACAAATATATAAATAATAGTAATACGGAAATGAATAACTTACTTTTTCAACAATTCAATCTTCACTTTTGAATTCTGTGAGCCTGAATGAATTTTTAGTTTCTCTAATTCTCCAACAGAAAACCCAACAGCATACTTTTAAGAAATTGTACAGGCTTCTCCACTTTTTTTTTTGGACAAAAATATAAAGGTTGCCTACCCCTGAGTGTAGTTTCAATGTTCACACATGTTTATTCATTCTAGTGTATGAGTGACAGAGAAAGTGAGATAGCCAGTGGTTTTCAAACTTTTTACACAGAGTACCCCCTCAAATAATATTGGGCTCTTAGACTACTAACACCATCATAGACCTGGGTACCATCAAGATAAAGGATTTGATATAACAAGGCATATGATGCTCTAATTAGTTTGTGACATTCCACATGCAAATACTCACAACATCAGGCTTCAAGTCCATTGCCGGGTTGTCTTCCGCTCTATTAGCTGTGGTTGTGCTTCTTGTTGCTACCGACTAAAATAAACATAAGTAAAGAAGTTGAGTGTCTAAAATGTGCTGTAATAAACAACACATTATATAACTTGCAGAAACAAAAACTGAAGTGTGACATTTAATCACATATTTATATTGATATATCAATCTTATACACCTTGAATTATTGTGGGTCAATGATACACATACCCTTTGAAGATGAGCTGGAAAGTTGAAAAGGGTTGGCACAACACCATCTTTAAGCCGGACAGTCTGCCCCATCCTGTCAAAGTCCTCCCTCCTGAAGTGGTCGCTGCAGAGCAGTGCCCTGTCAGAGGCAGCAAAACCGTCCCTTCTTAGGGCAATTTCCCACTTTATCCGCATCGCTCTGGCTTTGGGAAACCTTAAAAAAGTGAGAAATGCACCCAGATATATTAATTATTGTCAACATTTTCAATCAGTATTTAAGATCAACCACACTAAAAACAAAAAAGGTGTCCAAAATTCCATTCAGTGATTGTGTTAACAAACATATTCTAAAAAGCCTTGTGTCAACAACAATCTAGCAATACTATTATGTCATACTAGCCCCGCTGTTGCTGTGTAACAGGACCTGTATTGTATATACTTCCACTAAGTAACTAAAGATTATCGTAGTCGTAACATTGTAATATCCTACAGGTGAAAGGTGATCCCACGGGTTCTCGTTTCGAGAGTTCGCAGATTAACGCATCCGTAGGCGGCACAAATGTCTGGCATCTTCAATTGTCAGCAATTTCCTGTAGGATTCATAATGTAAGACAAACAAACCCGATTGGAAATCATGTGCAACTTCAGTGTAATCATGTTCAACTTAAATTATATTGAAAATAGCAATTCTGCCTCTCCCATCGATGTAAAATTACTGGGTAGCTAGTAGCCTACCCGTGATACACAACTAAGCTGCACGATTAAGTCATTTTTCAAAGAGAAAAGCTACAATTTAAACATGTTTAAGCATCCAGAATTATAACCACGTTAATAACGTTTGTAAGAAACCAAACCGTTTGTAAATCCGTCAAGATTTCAGCGAGATAAGAGTATTAGCGATTGTGAAGATCACAGACTTACGTCCGCTACAATAGATTCCACCAGAAAGCTTTACTGTGGTAAGATGGCGGCCTAGAGTGACGTTCTAGACGCCGCCAAGTCGCCGGCTCCCACGGAAAACAATAAAGCTGGCCATTGTACTCTATGGGTGTGTTCGAAATGACTTACTACCTACTAAATACTTGGCTTACTACTCGAATCCTTAAATAATGATTGAGTAATCCATTTTGAGTAATCGACGTTCGGAAGACCGTTCTTACTTAACCACCTCAGATGACGTGAATCAAATGACGTGTCATAACCTACCGGCCGGGCGCCGTTAATAAATATTATAAATAAATATATAAACGTCACATTTAACGTCAGAGTACATCTTCAACCTAAGGATTTGCGGTGATATGTTAAAAACAATTATTAAACAATTACATCGGTATGGCTGTGGGCTCTGCTGCTGCGGCTCCCCGTTTAGCTCCATTGCTTCCATTGTTCTTTTGAATAGACGCAGTGCATTCTGGGGCAGTTGAGTACGTCTAGTAAGCTAGCGATGCTTACACAAAATCTTTCCGGAAGTAGAAGACATTCGGATACTACTCGCTGACCTAAAACTCGCTTACTACGTTCTGCTTACTCAATTTGACGTCATAGTTAGTAAGCGTAGGAAGCAAGTAGGTGGTTTCGAACACACCCATTGGGTGTGTTATGATTGTACTCTTCATCTTCTTCTTCTTGGGGTTTTACGGCGGTTGGCATCCACAACTTGGTGCATTACCGCCCTCTTCTGATCCAGTTAATGAATCAAAACAAAAATATCCAAACACTCACTCATTCACACCTTCTTTCTACTCTATATCCTATCATATAACCCTGTTTCTCTCAAAAAGCCAAACAATACTTTTATACAATTCCTCTTCATTAATCTTAAAATATTTTCCAAAGTATACTCCTGCATACCCAATTCTCTCAATTGATTTTTCATACTTTCCCTCTCCATCCCATAACCACTACAGTTCATTAAAACATGTTCCACTGTCTCCTCTACCTGGCACCCCTCACATAATCCAGTGGGGTGTTTTCCTATCAAATTCATTGTTTTATTTAGTGCACTGTTAACCTTATCAAAATGTGTTCATCCTTCCTCTGACCACTAGGCCTATACCTTATCTGGCCATTGTAGAATGCGAGAGACTCGATTTAACGTTTGAAACGTCTTTATATGTATTTTTTTTTAATCCGCGAGCCCTTTCCCGGCATTCATTGCGGTTTTATCTAAATATCAAGCAAACAAAACAAGCAACTGGATTATTCAATTTTCTATTTTTGATTTTAAAAACAGAAAAATACCGTTTATTTGTATATTCCTTTTGCCCTTTTTCGGCTTCAAAACCAAATCAGAAAAAAAAAACGACTCTGTTAATGTTTTTTTCTGATTTTGTTTTAAATTGGAATATTGAAAGAACGAACCATACATGGATTTTTCCTGCCCCCTAAAACTGACAAATGAAGTGTCGCATTAGCGGGAGCCGCGCAGTCAATTAGGCCTACGCGGGCGTCGTGGATTTGTTTCTTTCGCTCCCGCAGATTAAGGTAATAGCCTACCATTCGGTTTCCTCACTTTAGCATTGCTTTTTTTATTGATTTTTTTTAACCAAAAACGAGCGTAAATCAAAACTAAGTGGAAGGTCGAGGCCCTGAACGAAACTCACCTCGACTTTCTTGTAGCTTCGCTTCGACATGGATTTGGTTGTCCTGTAAGCGCCGCTATTTTGTTTAAATTCATGTATGCTGTTTGTTTGTGAAATAGAGTGCGTTGTGTGTTTGTCAAACAAAGGGGTTATTATCGATCCCCTTGGTAAACAAGGACGTTGCTAAACTGTGTCCAGATGGTAAGCCCTGCTCGGCTGCAGGCCTTGGAAGCATGGCGAAACGAGAACCATATCAGCCTCTCCCAAGTGAACGGGCAGAGGAGGTACGGCGGACCCCCGGACGGTGAGCCAAAGCTTAACTTCTGTTTACATGGATGGAACATTGTGTATGGAGGACCACAAGTGTCAAGGAAATAGTAATAAAGAAATACAAATTCTTTATTATTTGATATTTTAATGGGCAATAAAAAGAGGAATTATAAAAATGTTTTACAAATGAAATATTAATCCATCAATAAGTAGCTCAAATTAAAATGGGATTTACAAAAACAACTTATAACAGTCAATAAGTACATTATTTAAAAAATCATTAATGAATTCATAAATAAATGATGCAATTAAAAATATATATTTGAAAATGCAGTTTAAAAAGGGAAATAAATAACTGGATTCACAAATTGGATTTTGCGTTTAGGCGCCAAGAAGACCCTTTGAAGAAGATAAGTTATTTGCCAGCAGCATTTAAAGTGTTTAGGCGGGTGCGGCTCTCTAGCCAATCAGAGAGCTTCTCTAGCCAATCGTGACCATGGCTCTTGACCCGCCTCCGTAACATTGTATCACTTTCTACCGGACGGGTGCTGGTCACGTGGGAGGGGTCACAAGTTCACTTGTTACTTTTTTGCCAATGAGCGCGGGTTCAGAGGGACATGCGGTTGAACGATCGACATTCAGTGGCTGTGTCTCAATGCAGGGGACGCATCATTCGAAGGGTGCATTCGAAGGGCGATTGTGTCACTGCGACTCGTCCCATCGCGGGGCTGTCCCATTTCGAAGGCTCCTTCAAATGCGGCCGACAAATGCAGCCTTCTTTTCCCGGATTTGAACGATAAACCGGATGTATCCTTCACGACCCAACGTATCCCAAGATTCATTGCGCGTTGGATTTTTTTCAGAAATGGAGTCAGAGAGAGCGGAAGCGGCAGTTGCAGCAAATTACATATTCAGTGACAAAACTGTATAATTTTTTTTTATATTAAAATAAAGTTGGGACTATTTAAAAGTTGTAACTTTATTGTCAAAGTTCAATTTCATTAACGAACAATATAACGTTAAACTAATTAACGTTATATTTTATATAATTATTATATAACAGAATCAGAAAACTTTATTGATCCCCGGGGGGAAATTGTTTTGTTCCAGGTGCTCCGTACAAATAGAAATTACAAGCATAGAAGATACGATTATAAAAAATAGAAAATTATAAATGAAATGCAATAAAATAAAAGTAAGAATAATGTAAGAGGTGGACATCTAAGTGAAAGTGGACATCTCTTAGTGGGTTATATAAAACAGCTCCATATTTCTCCGGTTGGCCCCATAGACCTCTGAAGAATAAGTCCTGCCTCCGAGACTCCTGGTTCCATCGGTAAAATGTCTATGGGAAATAACATGTTTTTTGAATGATTGTACATAGGGTTGCCGCGGTATACGGTATTACCGATGTTACCGGCGTTGAGGCCAACAGTTATTTTTAATTTTTTTCAGTAATAAAAAGAAAATTCAGTAAAAATGAATAATATAATTAAGAAAATTAAAATGTGTAGAATAGGCCACAGTTCTGCTCTGTGCGGGAGAGAATTAGGGATGGGAATCGAGAACCAGTTCTTGTTCAGAACCGGTGCCGAGTCAACCGATTCCTTGGAATCATTAGCATGCCTGCTTAACGATTCCGCTTATCGGTTCCGGTCGCGGCAAATGCGTCATGACGTCACACACACGCTGCTTTGTTTTGCTCAGAACGCAGCCGAGGAAGAAGTGCATTGTGCGTTCACACCAAACGCGACGGGGCGACAATATCCCATACAAAGTGAACGTAGAGACGCGTATCGGGCGTATTCTTCGCGAGAGAAAACCGGCGACAAGTTTGTCGCGCCACACTTTCGCCGTGCACAGGCGAGCGCGTTCAAGAGGATTTGTGCCGCGGCAAATTCGCTCTAGTTGAAATATTTCAACTTTGATGCGAATTTCGCGTGATGACAGCCAATCAGCGTTCAACAGCGTGACAACTGAGTGACATGTGTAACGTAATAATAATAATAAAAATACATTTAATTTAGAGGCGCCTTTCAAGGCACCCAAGGTCACCTTGCAGAGCATAAAATTATCATAAATCGTTTAAAAACAACATTGTGGAAAAAATAATAATAAATAAATAAATAAATAAATAAAACAAAGACAAGACCAAAACAAACAAACAATCAAGACAGTGATCAGTTAGACGTTGTGTGCGAGTTTGAACAGGTGAGTTTTGAGTTGTCTGACTGTTTTATGTGTGGGGGGAGGGAGTTCCAGAGCCTGGGTGCTGAACAGATGTATGACCGGGCACCCATTGTAGTGAGTCGTGATGTGGGGATGCATAGTAGTCCAGCAGAGGTTGAGCGGAGGGAGCGGGAGGGAGTGTATTCTTGGAGGAGGTCACAGAGGTAACTGGGGGCTAGGTTGTGGAGAGCTTTGTAGGTGAGGAGTAGGGTTTTGTATTGGATGCGGTAGTGTACTGGGAGCCAGTGAAGTTGGATGAGGACAGGGGTGATGTGGTCAGATGATTTGGTGCGGGTGATGATCCGGGCGGCTGAGTTCTGAATGATCTGCAGTCTGTTGATGAGTTTGGTGGGGAGTCCGGTGAGGAGGGCGTTGCAGTAGTCTATGCGTGATGTGACAAATGAGTGAACTAGGATTTCAGTGCTGGATTGGGTCAGTGATGGGCGGAGTCTGGCGATGTTGCGGAGGTGGAAGAATGCAGTCCGGGTGATGTTGTGAATATGGGGTGCGAATGAGAGGGTGTTGTTCAGGATGACGCTGAGGCTCTTGACTTTGGAGGAGAAGGGTACTGGGAGTCCATCGAAGATTATGAGTTGAGCTGGGGTGTGTTGTGATTTTGTGAGGGTGGATTTGGAGCCGATGAGCAGGGCCTCGGTCTTGTTTCCATTGAGTTTCAGGAAGTTCCTGCTCAACCAGCTCCGGATCTCTTCCAGGCACGTGATGAGGGAGGTGGGGGGGGAGGGGATGGCAGCGGTGGGTTTGGTGGAGATGTAGACCTGTGTGTCGTCAGCGTAGCGGTGAAAATGGACCCCATGGTGACGGAGGAGTGTGCCCAGCGGGCCAGACGCTGTCACCGAGTGTGAGTGGAGAGTTGACGGAGAAGATGGCGTTGACTTAGTTCAAAAGTTTATACCGTTTATACTCGGTAATACCGGTGTTGACACGAGTGTATTACTCGGTGTGAAATTGTCCACACCGCGGCAACCCTAATTGTACATAACAAACTCTGTAGGTGGCGAAGAAGTAAAAGCCACTCACGTTTTGACCCACACACTTTTTCCATCTAGATTCCACTTGGGTTTTGCATTGTCGGTGACGTTAAAGTAGTAAATTATTATAAATGCTACTTTAACGGCACCACAGAGTAGCATTTATAATCGTTTTACTACTTTAAGAAATCTTGCAGGAAGCTATAAAAGGCCTGGGGAATGTTTGTTTCATTCTTCCGGCCCTGCCCTTCCCGCACTGACCCCTTGTACCCCCTTAATGTGCAGGGTGGGAAGGGCCGGCCCCGGGCGACGGCTGTGAGGTGTTCATCAGCCAGTTGCCCGAGGATGTGTTTGAGGACCTTCTGATCCCCCTGTTCAGTTCTGTCGGCCGGCTCTGGGAGTTCCGCCTCATGATGAACTTCAGCGGCTGGAACCGCGGTTTTGCCTACGCCACGTACGGGAGCGCCGGCGAGGCCGCCGAGGCGGTGCGCCGGCTGCACGGCCATCGGCTTGGGCCCGCCAAGCAGCTCTGCGTCTGCCACAGCACCCAGAAGAAGCAGCTGTGTGTGGGAGAGCTGCCCGTCACCATCCAACAGCCGTACGTGCTACAGGTAGGTCTAGGGCATGGTTTCTCAGCGGGGGCGTTCGCACAACCTAGGGGGGCGCTGGGAACGTGATTCCATTTTTGGGGGGGGGGGTTTTAAACATTCATTGTTTTATTTTTTTGGGGTGAAAAAATAGGCTACCAGAAATAAACAGCCTATTTTAATTTATTGGTTTCTAACCCCTCTACCGTCTCAGCTACTTGTTACTGTCTATGCGCAGTAGAACAGTAATCATACAGCGCGGTTCGGTCCTGCACACGCCCGGACTCCCGTTACATCAGCTATCGTCATGATCTCTATAGTAACGCTGATAAACATAACCCAAGTTCGCGGGTTAACAGTTCAATCCAACCATTTCTTCCTCAACTCTTCTTTCTTGGCAAATAGATCTCTCTCGCTCTCTCTCTCACTTGCCCGCTCGCTCATTTTTTTTATGGGGGGGGGGGGGGGGGTTTGCTCAAAAAAGGTTGAGAACCACTGGTCTAGGGGAACGACCCATTGGCGCGTTTCCACCGAGTGGTGTGGTACGATTAAGTACGGCTCGCATATCCACCGCCGACGGTACCCTTACGGTAGGGCGGGGTTTGAGCCGGACGGCGACAGCCGCGGCAGCTAAGTAAGCATCGTGACGTCATAGAGGCCCCACGCAGTGTGGCCTGCTAATATACGGAAGGCCTCTTAAAGGAGGACACCATCACGAGCCATCGCATGCAACTTCTGATTGGCTGACGTGGTTTACAATAGGTCAGCTGGTGATTGAACAGTGATGTGATGCCTCTCCTGGGAGGGTTGGAACCACAGGGGGATTTGATTTGTAATGCAACACAACGTGTACTGAACCCATAGGAACACTCTTCTCACATTGGTGACTATATGCTATATTTGATATTGCATGCAATATTTATTTTTTTCCTAGATCTAAAATGCCACATTTGTTATTGGTCATTATACTGCATATTCGGACCAATGATTTAGTCATTCCATCTGTGTTGCGTGACTCAGTGTCGTGCAGCGGCTCAGTGTTCACGTTGCTTCTCCACCAGGTGCTGAGGGCGCTGAGCGGCGGCGTGGAGAGTGTGTCCCTGAAGTCGGGGACGGACATCAAGGGCGTGTCTGCTCTGGTGGTCTATGAATCCCACCATGCAGCCGCCATGGCCAAGAAGGTGATCAGAGAAGGTGTGTAGCTCGGTGGGTCAACCCTGTATTCCAGAAGTTAACAGTGTTCTAATATTGGAACATTATCGTTGTCATTTATCAGTCAAATGGTTCGCCTGTATGAGGTACATTAAACCCCTATTTATGCCCTAGGCACATGCCTAGAGCCTAAATAAGTGGACAAGATGTACAGCGTCCTTTCTCAACATGCAATGTCCTTTCCAGGTTTCAAGAAGCATTGCTCCCTGACGGTCTCCGTCAAGTGGCACTATTCCTCTACCAAGGTCAGGAGACCCCTCACGCATGGAGAGGGGACCCCTCGCTCTGGGCCCCCGCGCTCTGGGCCCCCTCGCTCTCAGCCCCCGCGCCTTCAGCCCCCCCTATCAACCACCGAGACCTTCAACAAGGCCCCGGGGGCCCCTGGCCCTCTACCCCCCCGCCCCGCCCCGTTCTGGTCGTCCCCGCTCCCCCAGAAGCCGTGCCTCCTCGCGCTGCTCCAGCGGACGTGCGGCACCAGGCCGGACTTTAACCTGGAGTGTACCGCCTCGGGCCCGTGGCACGTCTGCGTGTCCTACAGCGTGCAACTGCCCCACCTGCCCCACCCCTTAAAAGGCTGGCTGACGGTCCGGAGGGGTGTCACCCACGAGGACACGTGGCGAGAGGTGAACCAGTTGGTGGCCGGGCGGGCCCTTGCAGCCCTCTGGCCGGGCACGGAGGGCATGCCGAAACAGGCTTGGTGAACGCGCCCAACGGGACGTGTTAAACACTTATCTTGACCATCGCAGGGCGTTCCCCTTTTATACATGTTCGAAGAAAAAAATGCTTTGGTTTTATGTTGTGCATGTTTTTATTGGTGTTGAATGTTGCATGCTTTATATTTGTACCTAATTTTAATCTAAATAAGCTGCTGCTTGTCATTGTAGAAGAGTATGCAGTGTGGAGTTTTACAGAGATCTATTGGGAGGTTTGATATGAAAGACGTCGGTTCTGCACCTTGGTGTGGACATGTTGGTTTGATCTTGCATGATTAAATGTCTTACCTACCATCCTTGGTGTTGCACTGCTAGTCACTTTGTATTTTATTTACATAGGACATCAAAACATACGATAAAAGGGAAACGAACGCAACCACGGACTGAGTGCCGGACTTGGGGTGATCGGGCCTTCTCAGTTTCTGTCCCCCTACCCTTTGGAATTCACTCCCCTCCCACATCATAGTCTCTCCAACCCTCGCTTCTTTCAAATCTGCACTCAAAATATACCTCTTTACACTAGCCTTCCCCACCTAACACACACCTTATTCTTCATGTTTAACCTCTGCTTTTATTTTATTCCTAGTCTGTCTTACATAGTTTTGATAGGGCAATATGCAAAGCGTCTTAGAGTAGCATATTAGGCGCTATATCAATTTCTTATTATTATCATCCGTGTCGTGCGATTCCGAGTCAAAGGGGCGGCAGGTCGAATCCACACAAGGTAGCTCCTGTTGGCCGGCATTAAATAAAGATTATGGGGCGAAAAAAAGATCGTCCTGGCGGCCTTAAACTGACTCAACAGCGCCATCTGCTGTCGTGCAGTGTAAATCACAGGACATTTGTTTGTCACGTGACTTGTCACTAATTTTCCGCCTTGCTGATCCACACGCAAATGCCTTCAGATCCACACATAACTTTCAGTTTTCCGTAGAATTGTTTTCTGTACTTGAAGGAACCAGCGAGACGTTCTCCCAGCATTTGGTGAAATTGTTACGCAGCCTATATTAATCTTTACTATCTGAATGGAAAATGCAATATTTTAGGACAGATGCACCATTAAACGTTTTTCTAATGACATTTCTAGCGAGAAATATACTTTTTCCTTGCATAATCTTCATTAGGCCTAAGTGAATGTGTATGATCTTTATTAATCTTTATCTGAATGGGAAATGCAATATTTTAGGACCGATTCACCATTAAACGTGTTTCTGATGAAGTTTCTAGTGAGCAATATACTTTTTACTTGCATAATCTTCAGTCAGTGATTGTGTCTGATCTTTAGTTTTATAGTTGTTAGGACGATTTTATCGGCTCGCTCGCATGTTTCAACGACGTCAGGTTGCGATCCGCTGCTTTCGCTAAACTAGCAGCTCATGTGTTTCCTGCGGTTGTGTTATTCAACCGTTACTTTATGTAACTTTTAATGATATCATCTTGTTGGAAACACGTATATCTACGACGGAGTATAGGGCCACACATGAAGAAAAAAAATATTTTTGCCGTGACGAGATTAAAGTTGACACGTCGACTAGTAAATGAACGGGTCTGTTCAGGTCCTCCTCCTGAACAGACGATTTTGTCCGCACAACCTTGTCAGCGTCCTCACACTAATCACCACACTGTGGCTCTGCGCTAAAACAGCGAGGATCTCTTTATTGTTGAACCCGATTCTGAAATACAATTTTACCAAATTATCCTTACAAGCCATTGGATTCAGTGCAGGCCCTGTGGAGCGGTTGCTATCTCTCCCAACTAATTTCAACTGTATCCTCGACATTTCGAGTTTAATGTCGACTTCAAAGTCGACAAATTAAGATCAAAGTCAACATAATATTTCAACTTTATTCTCGACATTTCGAGTTTTACTCTCGACATGTCGAGATTAGGGTCGACATGACATTTCAACTTTATTCTCGACATTTCGAGTTTAATGTCGACGTGTTGACTAGGCCCACTCTGCAACTTCGGGCATTTCTTCGCTGTTTTCTTGGTTTTGGCACGCACATTTCTCTAGACAGCGCCCCCTACAGCTTCGTAGTAGATATTTGACAACACTGTCGTAACAACTCGTTGACGACCCTTCCCCATGCACTTCTACGCGAGCCATGTGCATTTGTTTTCAAAGAAGCCGGCGAATGCGTGGAGCCATGTCCGAAGTAGATGTTCACAAAGTGTAGGCAAGGTTATACATTTTAAAATGGTGTATTTGTATTGCAATAAACATATATCCATCCTTTTTTATAGTTGACGGTGAGAATTTATATCCTAGATTATAATTGTTTTATCTTAGGTTGAACAGAACAATCTGTGTAAGAGTGTTGGCCAACATAATAATCGAAATAAACAAGAACCTGGATTTGGGGATTCAGTCTGTATCTGGGGGACGAGACAGACGAACAGCAAAACACCCATGGAAACAAAGGTGTTTATATGGTTGCAACCAAGCAAGCTAGAAACATACAGGGCTCACAACAAAACGGTCGAGAAAACAATTTTTACAGGGCTCACAACAAAATGGTTGAGCAAACACATTTGTACAGAGACAAATGGATAGTTTGTCTATCAATATCAAGAATACCACGAAGACAAAGTTCACCCAAGGGTACTTTCAATTTCAAAAGCAACACGGCCAAGTCAGCGTCTGATTTGCAGTCTTCTTTTTCTTTCAGTTCACGCTATTCCTGAAAAGCTTGCCCAACGTTTACTCGTGTCTGGCCTCTCTGTCGGTCAGTCTCCCTTTTCTCTTCTTCTGTTCCTCAGACATTGGGTTTCGCTGTCTCTTTTTAGTCGGCTGATCTATGATGAATGTAACAATCCCTTAGTTGATCCAGAATGCAGCTGCTAGGGTCCTTATGAAAGCTAAGAGGTCAGACCACATTACACCCCTACTAAAAACTTTACACTGGCTCCCTGTCAGTCAAAGAATAGATTTTAAAGTATTGTTGCTTGTTTTTAAATCACTAACTGGAATGGGGCCCACTTATCTCGTAGACCTCCTCCAATACCACACCCCCACTAGACCTCTTAGATCTCAAGACCAACTGTTTTTAACAAAACCAACTGTGAGAACCAAAAGCGGTGAAGCTGCCTTTAGTTTTTATGCTACTCAGCTGTGGAACCAGCTGCCAATTTCAATCAGAACTTCACCCTCTATTGACAGTTTTAAAACCAGTATCAAGACCCATCTATTTTCTGTTGCCTTTTCTTAGACTAATTTTCTGTTTTATATGCTCTCCCTTATGCATAACCCTTTATTCACTTTATTTATGTTTTTTATCTGATTTTATGCATTTTAATTTTTATATTTTGTCTTGTCTTCCTTTTATTATGGAAAACACTTCATTGTATTTGTGTAAAGCACTTTGGGTTGCCATTGGCATGAAATGTGCTATATAAATAAAAGTGCCTTGCCTTAGTTACTTGTGTTTAGATTGAGCCGGTGTAAGTACCATATCGGCTCGGCTTCCAGATCGGCTCGGGGTCCGTCGTCTGCTGATTACGTTACACAATATCATTGGCTGTACGCTTGAATGGGCGTACATTGTGATTGGCTGTACGTCGGACAGTTGTGATTGGCTGTTTTGTGCTGTAGCTCTGGCTGTAGTCATAGCAACCACGAGGCAACAGCGAGCACATTTGTGAGCGCGAGTAGGTCTATGTCTAGTTTCGGTTTGTGTTGCCAGATTGGGCATATGTCCCGGTTTTCCAGCCTAACGTGATTCAAAGTAGCCAAATCAGGCTGAAAATGTGCCCAATTTGGCAACACGGACGGCTTATTTTAACAGCCAAGATGATTCCGAGGGATGTTTTGTTTTTAGAAGAAAACTATCCATACAGATAGGTTGGGAATGGTCTATGTTCAAAATGAAAGATCATTACAGGCTCTTTAATTTAAGCCATAAAAAACCTTATTGCTGTAGATAGCTATTGTGTGACGTAATCAGCAGACGACGGACCCCGAGCCGATCTGAAAGCCGAGCCAATATGGTACTTACACCGGTTCCGTTTTTGGGGGTCTGTGCCGTAAAGCAATTCGTTACTTCTCGAGACCCGAGACTCCCGCGAGAGTGGGCGGCGGGTCGCTGGCAGAAACATATTCCTTTTCTCCGCCAAGATGCGCAAGGGGGAGTCGAAACAACCAACAATCGAACAAAAATGTATAATAGAACCATCGCAATGACTCTTAGCCTGTTATATTAAGGTAAATCAAGCCAAAAAAGTTTCATAGTTCCCCTTTCACTCGTGTCTGATCTCTTTTCTGGTCCATTCTTCTTTTGTTCCACCAACAGTCGCCTCTTTGGTCCCTTATCATTCAAACCTAAAATCTATTTTTTTTAGAGATGTCCGATATTATCGGCCCACCGATATTATCGGCCCGATATTAGCATAAAAATGTAATATCGGTCAATATCGGTATCGGATTTTTTTTGCCCTAAAACCGATTTTTTTTATTTTATTTTTTTTATAGCTCAAATAAATGTTTTCAAAATTGTGCAGTACAGTGCACATTGTAATTGACTAATATTTGTGCATTTATTCAATTAAGGTTATTGAGTTTTAGTCAAAGAAACATACTGCTATGTTGCACATAGTTGTTCAGGTACAATGTTTTATCATTTGTGAAGTCAAGTTTGCCCTATTTGTTGTGGGCGTTGTCAAGATTATCTCAGGGAGAGTGTAATCCAAACTGTTGTCTGAGACCATTAAAAATTTTTTTACTTTTCCCTTAAATTAAGTTGAAGTATTTTTCTTATTTTGCACAGACAATGTTAACATTTGGAAAGCCTTGTTGCATTCAAGAATGCATCCAGTGGGGCATCACAATAACATTAAGCATGTTGTGTTAATTCCACAACAGGAGATATGTAATGTTACCTAAATTAGGTTTGAGGAAAAATAAATAACCCAAATATCGGTATCGGCTGATATCGGAATCGAAAATTTAGAGTTGGACAATATCGCATATCGGATATCGGCAAAAAAGCCAATATCGGACATCCCTAATTTTTTTGTTGTAAATTATCTCTTCGGTATGGTAAGATGTCAACTGGATTTTGTAACAGTAAAACAAGGGTAAAATGAATAAAAGTGCCATCAAATTGTGTGTGTGTGTGTGTGTGTGTGTGTGTGTGTGTGTGTGTGTGCGCATGTGCGTTCGTGCGCGTGCGTGTGTGTGTGTGTGCCGTGTGTAAGTGGTTCAATTTACATGTCTGGAACCTTAAGAATGTTTATAGAACACAAAAGATGAAGTAGGCCTACTCTTTAAAAAAAATAGTATATTTCATACGGAAACGCATCCAAGCCAGTTACACATACATAATAGTGCAAAAAATAATGAAATTAAGTTACACATTCAGTATAGTATACTATAAAGAAAATAGTAGTTATATGTTAAGAGTTACACATGCAGAATATTGCTTTCAGAGATCGAGCTATCACAATTATTTGATTGGATCAGTTTCTATCCTTGACCCAGGAAGCCACCGTGGACAACAACAGAGGAAAAAATAGACACTATTAATAATAAAAATAAGAGTTGAGATTTGACTACTACACTGTTTAAACTACATGTGAACGGCTTTATGAACATAAATATGAACATAACCACGGCCGAATAAATATTCACATTTTCAAACGAAGTGGCCTTTGAGATGCAGGGAGAGAAGTGTCCCTGGCAGGTCTAATGTCAGTGGGCTGATGGCTCTCTGGCTAAAGCGCTGTCTACGCGTCCTTCTGGGTGGTGACAGCTCTCAGGGCCTCGTCCTCCGGGGCTGAGCGCGCACTAGCTCGCCCACATTGGTCTCCCGCGTCCGCCTGGGGCCTGGAGCCACCCTGACCGCCCCGTACTCCCCCTCACTCTCCCCCTGACCTCCCGGTCGCCCCGGAGACGTTAACGTACGGCACATCATCATCTACTGCCATGGAGGACAGCGCGATGTCTGAACAAACAGAACACTAGAAAATGAGAAAACAGCACGGGAAGTAAAGTTTGCGTTGAACAGTTGACCCAAAGAGACACTTGTTGGTACCTCGAGGGCTGGAGGTTTTCTTCTTCTTTAGGGCCCAGTAGACTCCCAATGCTGCTAGGAGCAGCAGCACCACCGTCAGAGGACGAACGATGAACGGGACGAGCCCTGTCACAAAGACAAGTATGGCACAGAGGACAAACATTTATGAATACATATGGATATCATATATGCATATAAATATATAGATCTACTTTCCATTCATATTGACGCCTATAGCTTCCGACTGGCTGAAAAAGGTATTGTTGTCTCTGTGCACCCACTGTGATATATGTGTTCCATTAGATGCGCAGTTCACATAAATGAACCCTATGAGAGACAATGATGATCGGTCACGTGATGAATCAAATGCTACTGAATCCAAGCTCCATTTACTCATTTCCCTCGTTGTGTTTGTCACTCACCGTCACACACAGACAAGGTGATGTTGGCCGTGGCGTTGCTCACGATGTTGCGGACAGAGCAGGTGAGCAATCCCGACCGGCCCGGCTCCAGAGTGACGTCACTAGCGCTACTGTGTCCGGAGAGGAGACGCGGGTCGTTCAGCGGGAGTCCGTCTAGACTCCAGCTGTAGTGGAGTCCGTCCCCCCCGGCAGAGCAGGACACCCTCTGCTGTCCCCAGGACAGACACTCCCGGGACAGGAGGGGAGAGGAGACCGGGGCTAAGGGAAACCGACCGAGGAGGTGAGTCCCACAGTTTGACTGAACAGAAACCTTCTGTTGTTATTCACTCATAGAAACTTAACTTCATACAATTATAATTAGAAGCATCCACCTCTTTAACCCGCCTGCTCCATACTCCCAGACTAACTAGTATTTAGCCTACTGTAGGCTACTTAACATATTTTATGCCGACATACACAAATTGGTTAGAAGCAGAATAAACAGCATTTTCACCCTAAGCACTTCAAAAGTAAAGTAGAGCAAAACGGCATGAATTTATATATATATATAAAAAAAATATATATATATATATGCGTGTGTGACATTAACAATAATATTAACATGGAGCCTGAGAGCCAACAGTGTTTCTATAAGAGCTATGAAGTCAGAGGTTAATGTTTAAATGATCCTTTATGACCTTGATGAATCCTTAATGATGATGAGAGGGAAACAGCAGCTAAACCGGCTGTTTCCCTCTCAACTGTAACCCTGGTTAAATAACTACTACTGAAATAAGATATAGTTACTCACCTTGAATGGTTAAATAACAATAGTTTAATGCTACTTGGTTTCCAGATGCATTATGTACTTCCATTGAGTATGCACCATTGTCTGTCCTGTCGATGTCCTTTATAGTAAACATTCCAGTACTGACATTAAATGAATATCGAATGTTTGTCTGATTGCGTCCTGATAAAATCGCGACATTGTTCTTCCTCAGTCTGAAGGCATCATTTTGTGAGGACTGAGTAAGCATCTGGACCTCTACGGTTCCTCCCAGAGAGCCAAAGCACTGGGTCGTGATGTGTGGCTGTGTGGCGTCGCAGACGGTCTCCACACCTGGAGGTTTACAGAGGAGAATAAAACCATACAAGAGATATATCTCAATGAGATTCACAGCCCACCACTCACTATTACTGTAATAACTGTCTTATAACTGTAAGAGGGATGGACATTTTGAATACAATGGGTGTCATTGCAGAGAGGGACATTATACTCATAGATGTTGAAGGTTCAAACATTTAATATTTCATTACATTTTGGATTTGATTCACATTATTTCCCTATTATTGTCATGAAAATACCCTACTCTACCCTGAATGCACTCGATAATATGTGATAATACTTTTGTGTTCTGCAATAACAAAGGAGAAGTCACATTGTGGGGAAGTCAAAAAGCAAAAGGCAGAGTAATGATTAATGATATTAAACAATAAATGGACTCAATTTATCCAGAATTAACGTGGGATAAAAGATAAATTAGTTTAACCCATTAAATGGTGAAAAGCAACAACTTATGTTTAAACCTATAACTTAAAACTATAGCTGACTAAATTAGATAAAATGCATAAAGATTTAAAACAGTTGTTATTCCATAAAAGTCTCACCTTCAGTCACACCAATTAGTAACAGCAGCACAGCCCCCATGATGAGCATCTCGACCTCAGTGTGGTCTCAGTGGAGTCCAGGACTTGAGCCTGTTCACAGGAACACACAACCCAGCCTATATGAGGCACACATGTCATCGCGGAAGTGGAAGTTGAGCAACCGTAGAAAAAATTGATGCTCACCCAACTGAACTAAAAGGGCCAATACCTTATTAGGATGAAAACGATAAACAGTACTGGATGACTGAGCATCTTCAAAGATCCCATAATAATCTCATAATCCTTAAAATCAATAATTATTAATAGAAAGAAATTAGGAAATCAATCATGAATTCATGTTAAAATTCTCCCAATAAACCCGACTGAGTTGGTGAAATGATTTAATTTGTTCTCATTAATGAGATGACTGGTTTGGAACAAAAGCTAAATTGAAGTCTACCGTTATGAAAGCTTTGGTAAGACAGTGAGGAGGGCAGGGTGTTGGAGTCCCATCACTAAGGTTCAGGGTCCAAACACCACTGCAAGAAGCCCTACCTCCCTACTTATTAATATGACTCGGGAAAAAGTATTAGACTAAGTCACTTTAGAGGACAGTGTTTACTAAATGACTGAACTGAAGGTTAAACCTTGATGTCTCTGTTGTACTGTCAATGAGAAGCAATCTGTTTCATTCTGTGCTGGTGGAGCCTTGCTCTTGAGTCTAGTTGTTAGGGTTTGTGTTATCAGGGCAATCTGAGCCATAAGGGGGAAGTTAGAGACGGCAGAGTCAGCACTTGAACCATTGGAGTCAAAAATAATGAGGATGTTTCTATTCTCTTTTAGGTCAAGAAGGTACATTATCCACAAGATTGTCTCTTTTCTTTAACATTTTTGGAACATTTCCTGGAGAAGCTATGTTTTAGTCCTATGTTGTAACATTGTTTCAACATCAAAATATTTCATTCAATTTATGTTTTATATTGTCCCCTATTTAAAATCAATAGTTATCATTTCTTATGTTTCATGATTTTTCCTTTTACTAGGAAAATTATTCTAGAATAACTACAATTTGGACCAAAAATGCATTGGCGGAGGTTAGCCTCTATGGGGCAGTATTGCATTGTAAATGTATCATGGTTACATTTTGTATTGCAATCTATTAAAATTTCAACCCGGTATCACGCCAAAGCGTGAAATAGATACGTTGGTCGACCTCGCAAGACGTGTGTTCAGTGTCACGCTTTGCCTGACCAAAGCGTGAGGAGTAGACGCTTTCTTCCGCTCATCTAAATGAATGGAGGTATAGCACTTGTGTGGACGCTACCACATTAATTGGTCAATAAACGAGCTACTTAAGTTATTTGATTCAGAAAAAAAACTATTTGTTGATCGTTTTGCGGGTAGCTAGAGAGTAGCCTACTCACTCACCTTAGCTTTGATTATGAAGATTTTCCTGTTTTTCACCTCCCATACGACAATGTTGTTAACCCACCCACTTTTGAAAAAAGTTAACTAAAAGTTAGCTATCCGTACTTTTGTAGGCTTTCCTTTTTTGTGCAGGTATAAGGTGACGGATTCTCTATAACATAAATGTAAATATCTCCAAACTCCCAAGTCGGGACGAGACGTTGCCAAATTCAAAGAAATGACCACATCAGCGGCTGCTGCGTATAGATTAAAAAATCCGAGTATTTTTATCTTATTTTGATATCTTATTTGAACATTTATGGTCTAAAATTGTAATAGTTGATCGATTGTCGTATTGGAAATCTGCAATTCCCCTCGCTGGCCGCTGTTCGTCGCCCTTTAGTCGGCGTTTGTTGCCCTCCAGGTAGCCATGGTAGTCACGTGACTGCAGAGTATGAATTTGACGTTGACCTTTAACACTGCCCTCTGGACTAAACGTATACAACTGAAGTTTTATACCATATAGGTCATACTGAAGGCATTTAATGGTCAAAATATTATAAATATTCGAATATTAAACAAACAAACTTCGATTATGATTTTTGGGCAAAAGTCAAAGCCCTAGTGCTTGTTGGCCAACATGAATTGTATTAAAAGCCTTCTGTCAACTTAGTAGCAGGCTGTGTGCAGTATGAGGTTCAGGTTGTCCTGAAGAAGTTGGTGAAGGTGTGCAGTAAGCTCTGCACGTTTTCCACCACACAGATCTTTGACCTGGAAAACCTCAATGAATTAGGCCTAAAAAAAAAAAGTTTGTTACCTGTTGGTTGTCAGTTGAGGTCATGGGTAGGTAGGGAATTTATTTTATTTTTTCCAGCGGCAGCGAATGATAGGTAGGTTGTTTTCATTGAAAAACGAGAAAATTCGCTCATCCTTGTACAGAATGAAGAGGTGCTGTACAAAAACGTAATTATAGTATGCATTAATTCTTTTTTTTTTTTTTTTATAAAGCTCATAAAATAATTTGGTTTGCACATAAATGGACAGGGTCGGTCGGAAACCGGAACCAAACATTTTTTTTTTTAAGGCCTTAGTTTCACTCCTAAAGGGCAGGGTCTTCAGCCATCAAAAGCTCTACTGGTGGATGGCTCACATTAGATTAACTCACAGCAACACATTTGCTGCTGAATGTGTTTTTATTGTAGGTGCATTTGTCCAGCTCTAATCTACTGTTTTGTGCACTTTCCTAAAATGTTTAATGTACACTGTTCTATTGTTTTATTGTCTGCTTATTTTATTGTTTGTTTGCTATTGTCTGTCAATTCATTCTTACGACTATGTTGTTTTTTAATCTTTGTTTATATGCATTTTATTTCTGTAATTTTAGGTTGCCTTTTGAATATCTGGCAGGGGACAACAGATGAAAACTACCCTCTCAGGCTAACTCTGGCTCACTTACATTTTGAATGTTGATTAGTGTGCAATGTCCCTGAACTAAAGCAATAAAATAAAAATAAATCCAGTCTCTTGACCGTCATGGTTGCTATGGTGGTTGCTATCGACCGCACCCTCTAATACTTACATGGCTCTAAAAACCACGCGGCAAAGGAGCTGCCGTCAATTGTGTTGTTTTTGTCGTAAACTAGGGTCCGATGGTTAAAAAATAGACGGATATTCCAAGGTATCCTTAAAAGGCAGCTTGGATGTTTTGATTTTCTGCTGTTTAGACTTCTTCTATAACCTATTTTTTAAAGCAAAACACCAAGCTCATTGATTTAACGAGGCAGGGTTATTTGAAACAATTTATTAAATAAATATTTGTGAGAGGTCATTCCTTCTCCTGAGTTGGTGCCATGCCGTAATTCCGACCCCTCATTGTTTCGACGTCTCAATGGTCCGAAATATTTCCCATTAGATCGACATGCCGACGGTTCAATGTTACGAAAACGGAACCCATTGTTCGGAAGGGCCGTTTGTCCGATAAGTCAAACAAGAGGCGCATTAGTTCAATATGCCTAAATATAAAGAGCTCTCTCTCTCTCTCTCTCTCTCTCTCTCTCTCTCTCTCTCTCTCTCTCTCTCTCTCTCTCTCTCTCTCTCTCTCTCTCTCTCTCTCTCTCTCTCTCTCTCTCTCTCTCTCTCTCTCTCTCTCTCTCTCTCTCTCTCTCACACACACACACACACACAAAGCACCAAAAAACAACCTAAGCATACATATCATGTTCACTAAGAATATTGGAGAGCAAAGTGACAAAAGAGAGAGAGCGCGAGCGAGGTATAAAACTCTTTATATGTAGTGTTGTATGAAGATATACCTGGGCCTAGCGAAGATGGCCTGAAGTAACATAATGTACCCAGTTGCTAATGTGCTTAAACCAACCAGCATCGAGGATCAATAACGTGGGCATGTAGAGAGATAGGGGGTCAAGAAGAGTGCATCCTGTTTTGTCCAGACAGAGTGACAAAGAGGAAGGCGTTTGGCGGAGCGCCAACTGCCATCACGAGAGGCGAAGGTGTCAAACCGATGGATAGCGGTAGAGAACTACTGGACTGGCCCCGGGGAGGAGCCAGGCCTATAAGAAGCACACGCCAGCTTCGGCTCGGCGCGATTTACACGACCATCCTACTCGAGGAGAGGTCGTCCGCCAAGGAACTCAGCGCTGCGTTGTAACCCGCCGCATTTTATTCGAACCTGTTTAGAGAGAACATATTTTGTGTTGTACAACCAGAATTAAACTAATCAGCTTTGCAACCAGTAAACCACGGATTGAGTGGTCTTTGTTTAACTTAGGCGGGCCCAGTAGTGGTCCCGCTCTCCTACACTCCGATCCCAGAAAAACTAGACGACAGTAGGCCTATTCGGCAAATTGAACCGTCGGCCTAATGCGGCTCCTTTTTGAAATGTCGGACAAACGGCCCTTCGGACCGTTTGTCCTCCATTCATTTAGATGAGCGGAAGAAAGCGTCTTCTCCTCACGCTTTGGTCAGGCAAAGCGTGGCACTGAACACGCCTTGCGAGGTCGACCAAGATATATCTATTTCACGCTTTGGCGTGATACCGGGTTGAACATTTACACTAGAGCACTATCTAGAAATTTGAAGACTCAAACCTAGAATCTATATTTTTGTTGTAAATTATCTCCTCGGTATGGTAAGATGTCAACTGGATTTTGAAACAGTAAAACAAGGGTAAAATGAATAAAAGTGCCATCAAATTGTGTGTGTGTGTGTGTGTGTGTGTGTGTGTGTGTGTGTGTGTGTGTGTGTGTGTGTGTGTGTGTGTGTGTGTGTGTGTGTGTGTGTGTGTATGCGTGCGTGCGTGTACCGTGTGTAAGTGCTTCAATTTACATGTCTGGAACCTTAATGTTTATAGAACACAAAAGATGAAGTAGGCCTACTCTTTAAAAAAATAGTATATATCATACAGACATGCATCCAAGCCAGTTACACATACATAATAGTGTAAAAAATAATGAAATAAAGTTACACATTCAGTATAGTATAAAGAAAATAGTAGTTATATGTTAAGAGTTTCACATGCAGAATATTGCTTTCAGAGATCGAGCTATCACAATTATTTGATTGGATCAGTTTCTATCCTTGACCCAGGAAGCCACCGTGGACAACAACAGAGGAAAAAATAGATACTATTAATAATAAAAATAAGAGTTGAGATTTGACTACTACACGGTTTAAACTACATGTGAACGGCTTTATGAACATAAATATGAACATAACCTCGGCCGAATAAACATTCACATTTTCAAACGAAGTGGCCTTTGAGATGCAGGGAGAGAAGTGTCCCTGGCAGGTCTAATGTCAGTGGGCTGATGGCTCTCTGGCTAAAGCGCTGTCTACGCGTCCTTCTGGGTGGTGACAGCTCTCAGGGCCTCGTCCTCCTGGGCTGAGCGCGCACTAGCTCGCCCACATTGGTCTCCCGCGTCCGCCTGGGGCCTGGAGCCACCCTGACCGCCCCGTACTCCGCCTCACTGTCCCCCTGCCCTCCCGGTCGCCCCGGAGACGTTACCGTACGTCACACCATCATCTACCGCCATGGAGGACAGCGCGATGTCTGAACAAACAGAACACTAGAAAATGAGAAAACAGCACGGGAAGTAAAGTTTGCGTTGAACAGTTGACCCAAAGAGACACTTGTTGGTACCTCGGGGGCTGGAGGTTTTCTTCTTCTTTAGGGCCCAGTAGACTCCCAATGCTGCTAGGAGCAGCAGCACCACCGTCAGAGGACGAACGATGAACGGGACGAGCCCTGTCACAAAGACAAGTATGGCACAGAGGACAAACATTTATGAATACATATGGATATCATATATGCATATAAATATATAGATCTACTTTCCATTCATATTGACGCCTATAGCTTCCGACTGGCTGAAAAAGGTATCGTTGTCTCTGTGCACCCACTGTGATATATGTGTTCCATTAGATGCGCAGTTCACATAAATGAACCCTATGAGAGACAATGATGATCGGTCACGTGATGAATCAAATGCTACTGAATCCCAGCTCCATTTACTCATTTCCCTCATTGTGTTTGTCGCTCACCGCCACACACAGACAAGGTGATGTTGGCCGTGGCGTTGCTCACGATGTTGCGGACCGAGCAGGTGAGCAATCCCGACCGGCCCGGCTCCAGAGTGACGTCACTAGCGCTACTGTGTCCGGAGAGGAGACGCGGGTCGTTCAGCGGGAGTCCGTCTAGACTCCAGCTGTAGTGGAGTCCGTCCCCCCCGGCAGAGCAGGACACCCTCTGCTGTCCCCGGGACAGACACTCCCGGGACAGGAGGGGAGAGGAGACCGGGGCTAAGGGAAACCGACCGAGGAGGTGAGTCCCACAGTTTGACTGAACAGAAACCTTCTGTTGTTATTCACTCATAGAAACTTAACTTCATACAATTATAATTAGAAGCATCCACCTCTTTAACCCGCCTGCTCCATACTCCCAGACTAACTAGTATTTAGCCTACTGTAGGCTACTTAACATATTTTATGCCGACATACACAAATTGGTTAGAAGCAGAATAAACAGCATTTTCACCCTAAGCACTTCAAAAGTAAAGTAGAGCAAAACGGCATGAATTTATATATATATATAAAAAAAATATATATATATATATGCGTGTGTGACATTAACAATAATATTAACATGGAGCCTGAGAGCCAACAGTGTTTCTATAAGAGCTATGAAGTCAGAGGTTAATGTTTAAATGATCCTTTATGACCTTGATGAATCCTTAATGATGATGAGAGGGAAACAGCAGCTAAACCGGCTGTTTCCCTCTCAACTGTAACCCTGGTTAAATAACTACTACTGAAATAAGATATAGTTACTCACCTTGAATGGTTAAATAACAATAGTTTAATGCTACTTGGTTTCCAGATGCATTATGTACTTCCATTGAGTATGCACCATTGTCTGTCCTGTCGATGTCCTTTATAGTAAACATTCCAGTACTGACATTAAATGAATATCGAATGTTTGTCTGATTGCGTCCTGATAAAATCGCGACATTGTTCTTCCTCAGTCTGAAGGCATCATTTTGTGAGGACTGAGTAAGCATCTGGACCTCTACGGTTCCTCCCAGAGAGCCAAAGCACTGGGTCGTGATGTGTGGCTGTGTGGCGTCGCAGACGGTCTCCACACCTGGAGGTTTACAGAGGAGAATAAAACCATACAAGAGATATATCTCAATGAGATTCACAGCCCACCACTCACTATTACTGTAATAACTGTCTTATAACTGTAAGAGGGATGGACATTTTGAATACAATGGGTGTCATTGCAGAGAGGGACATTATACTCATAGATGTTGAAGGTTCAAACATTTAATATTTCATTACATTTTGGATTTGATTCACATTATTTCCCTATTATTGTCATGAAAATACCCTACTCTACCCTGAATGCACTCGATAATATGTGATAATACTTTTGTGTTCTGCAATAACAAAGGAGAAGTCACATTGTGGGGAAGTCAAAAAGCAAAAGGCAGAGTAATGATTAATGATATTAAACAATAAATGGACTCAATTTATCCAGAATTAACGTGGGATAAAAGATAAATTAGTTTAACCCATTAAATGGTGAAAAGCAACAACTTATGTTTAAACCTATAACTTAAAACTATAGCTGACTAAATTAGATAAAATGCATAAAGATTTAAAACAGTTGTTATTCCATAAAAGTCTCACCTTCAGTCACACCAATTAGTAACAGCAGCACAGCCCCCATGATGAGCATCTCGACCTCAGTGTGGTCTCAGTGGAGTCCAGGACTTGAGCCTGTTCACAGGAACACACAACCCAGCCTATATGAGGCACACATGTCATCGCGGAAGTGGAAGTTGAGCAACCGTAGAAAAAATTGATGCTCACCCAACTGAACTAAAAGGGCCAATACCTTATTAGGATGAAAACGATAAACAGTACTGGATGACTGAGCATCTTCAAAGATCCCATAATAATCTCATAATCCTTAAAATCAATAATTATTAATAGAAAGAAATTAGGAAATCAATCATGAATTCATGTTAAAATTCTCCCAATAAACCCGACTGAGTTGGTGAAATGATTTAATTTGTTCTCATTAATGAGATGACTGGTTTGGAACAAAAGCTAAATTGAAGTCTACCGTTATGAAAGCTTTGGTAAGACAGTGAGGAGGGCAGGGTGTTGGAGTCCCATCACTAAGGTTCAGGGTCCAAACACCACTGCAAGAAGCCCTACCTCCCTACTTATTAATATGACTCGGGAAAAAGTATTAGACTAAGTCACTTTAGAGGACAGTGTTTACTAAATGACTGAACTGAAGGTTAAACCTTGATGTCTCTGTTGTACTGTCAATGAGAAGCAATCTGTTTCATTCTGTGCTGGTGGAGCCTTGCTCTTGAGTCTAGTTGTTAGGGTTTGTGTTATCAGGGCAATCTGAGCCATAAGGGGGAAGTTAGAGACGGCAGAGTCAGCACTTGAACCATTTGAGTCAAAAATAATGAGGATGTTTCTATTCTCTTTTAGGTCAAGAAGGTACATTATCCACAAGATTGTCTCTTTTCTTTAACATTTTTGGAACATTTCCTGGAGAAGCTATGTTTTAGTCCTATGTTGTAACATTGCTTCAACATCAAAACATTCATTCAATTTATGTTTTATATTGTCCCCTATTTAAAATCAATAGTTATCATTTCTTATGTTTCATGATTTTTCCTTTTACTAGGAAAATTATTCTAGAATAACTACAATTTGGACCAAAAATGCATTGGCGGAGGTTAGCCTCTATGGGGCAGTATTGCATTGTAAATGTATCATGGTTACATTTTGTATTGCAATCTATTAAAATTTCAACCCGGTATCACGCCAAAGCGTGAAATAGATACGTTGGTCGACCTCGCAAGACGTGTTCAGTGTCACGCTTTGCCTGACCAAAGCGTGAGGAGTAGACGCTTTCTTCCGCTCATCTAAATGAATGGAGGTATAGCACTTGTGTGGACGCTACCACATTAATTGGTCAATAAACGAGCTACTTAAGTTATTTGATTCAGAAAAAAAAACTATTTGTTGATCGTTTTGCGGGTAGCTAGAGAGTAGCCTACTCACTCACCTTAGCTTTGATTATTAAGATTTTCCTGGTTTTCACCTCTCATACGACAATGTTGTTAACCCACCCACTTTTGAAAAAAAGTTAACTAAAAGTTAGCTATCCGTACTGGCTTTCCTTTTTTGTGCGGTATAAGGTGACGGATTCTCTATAACATAAATGTAAATATCTCCAAACTCCCAAGTCGGGACGAGACGTTGCCAAATTCAAAGAAATGACCACATCAGCGGCTGCTGCGTATAGATTGGAAATCTGCAATTCCCCTTGCTGGCCGCAGTTCGTCGCCATTTAGTCGGCGTTTTCTTGCCCTCCAGGTAGCCATGGTAGTCACGTGACTGCAGAGTATGAATTTGACGTTGACTGAAACACTGCCCTCTGGACTAAACGTATGCAACTCAAGTTTTATACCATATAGGTCTTACTGAAGGCATTTAATGGTCAAAATATTATAAATATTCGAATATTAAACAAACAAACTTCGATTATGATTTTTGGGCAAAAGTCAAAGCCCTAGTGCTTGTTGGCCAACATGAATTTTATTAAAAGCCTTCTGTCAACTTAGTAGCAGGCTGTGTGCAGTATGAGGTTCAGGTTGTCCTGAAGAAGTTGGTGAAGGTGTGCAGTAAGCTCTGCACGTTTTCCACCACACAGATCTTTGACCTGGGAAACCTCAATGCATTAGGCCTAAAAGAGTTTGGTTCCTGTTGGTTGTCAGTTGAGGTCATGGGTAGGTAGGGAATTTATTTTATTTTTTCCAGCGGCAGCGAATGATAGGTAGGTTGTTTTCATTGAAAAACGAGAAAATTCGCTCATCCTTGTACAGAATGAAGAGGTGCTGTACAAAAACGTAATTATAGCATGCATTAATTTTTTTTTCTTTTTTGTATAAAGCTCATAAAATAATTTGGTTTGCACATAAATGGACTGGGTCGGTCGGAAACCGGAACCAAACATTTTTTTTTTTAAGGCCTTAGTTTCACTCCTAAAGGGCAGGGTCTTCAGCCATCAAAAGCTCTACTGGTGGATGGCTCACATTAGATTAACTCACAGCAACACATTTGCTGCTGAATGTGTTTTTATTGTAGGTGCATTTGTCCAGCTCTAATCTACTGTTTTGTGCACTTTCCTAAAATGTTTAATGTACACTGTTTTATTGTTTTATTGTCTGCTTATTTTATTGTTTGTTTGCTATTGTCTGTCAATTCATTCTTACGACTATGTTGTTTTTTAATCTTTGTTTATATGCATTTTATTTCTGTAATTTTAGGTTGCCTTTTGAATATCTGGCAGGGGACAACAGATGAAAACTAGCCTCTCAGGCTAACTCTGGCTCACTTACATTTTGAATGTTGATTAGTGTGCAATGTCCCTGAACTAAACCAATAAAATACAAATAAATCCAGTCACTTGACCGTCATGGTTGCTATGGTGGTTGCTATCGACCGCACCCTCTAATACTTACATGGCTCTAAAAACCACGCGGCAAAGGAGCTGCCGTCAATTGTGTTGTTTTTGTCGTAAACTAGGGTCCGATGGTTAAAAAATAGACGGATATTCCAAGGTATCCTTAAAAGGCAGCTTGGATGTTTTTATTTTCTGCTGTTTAGACTTCTTCTATAACCTATTTTTGAAAGCAAAACACCCAGCTCATTGATTTAACGAGGCAGGGTTATTTGAAACAATTTATTAAATAAATATTTGTGAGAGGTCATTCCTTCTCCTGAGTTGGTGCCATGCCGTAATTCCGACCCCTCATTGTTTCGACGTCTCAATGGTCCGAAATATTTCCCATTAGATCGACATGCCGACGGTTCAATGTTCCGAAAACGGAACCCATTGTTCGGAAGGGCCGTTTGTCCGATAAGTCAAACAAGAGGCGCATTAGTTCAATATGCCTAAATATAAAGAGCTCGCTCTCTCTCTCTCTCTCTCTCTCTCTCTCTCTCTCTCTCTCTCTCTCTCTCTCTCTCTCTCTCTCTCTCTCTCTCTCTCTCTCTCTCTCTCTCTCTCTCTCTCTCTCTCTCTCTCTCTCTCTCTCTCTCTCTCTCTCTCTCTCTCTCTCTCTCTCTCTCTCTCTCTCTCTCTCTCTCTCTCTCTCTCTCTCTCTCTCTCTCTCACACACACACACACACACACACACACACACACACACACACACACACACACACACACACACACACACACACACACACACACACACACAGCACCAAAAAACAACCTAAGCATACATATCATGTTCACTAAGATATATTGGAGAGCAAAGTGACAAAAGAGAGAGAGCGCGAGCGAGGTATAAAACTCTTTATATTGTTGCATATTCTCGAAGAAAGTTGTCCAATCCCGGGTTGCTTTAACTCACTTCATTTATTATAAAGTCGGCATGTTTCGGCATGGTAAGTGAAGCTATACGGAGGGAATTGTTTCTAACGCGAGTGAGAGGAAAATACCGTGATCTACTTCAAGCCCCCCGGGCTAAGGCCCGGGTGGCTTGCTGCGCCGTCTACCTATTGATCTCTGGCCTGTTCACTCGACGTCCTCCGTACAGGACGTCAAGTGGGCGTTGCCTAGTGGGCGTGGCCGGGGTGACGTTATGGCTTCGGCTTCTTCACTTAATTAAAGGTGAAGAGGGAGCAGCCTTCAGTAACATCATGCTCCCCTTGTGGCTATGTGAGGGTAACGCAGCTTATATGTTTGGTCCTGCATCATTGGGTCTATGTGTGGGTGGCTTAGATTCTTAAAATACGTAACAGTCCCTCCTTGGTCATCTTAGATGACCATACAATAATATTTTAAATCATAAACACCATTTACCACACCGAAAACATAGTCAAAGTAGGATCAATCATCAACACCATCAACCGTCGCGGAAAGACCTCTTGAAGAGAGGGGAAAAACCACTACGCGTCCCCATAATACTGAGACAGCATTCACGTTGTGGGTCTTATTGGAAATACAGGTCATTATTTAACAATACAACAATGAACACAAATCTTGTTAACATACAATCACATGGCCAAACAGCACACAAACAAAACTATCCATAGAAATCCTGAGCTAATACTTTTTGGTCATGTGCTACAAGGTCATACAATTTTCATCATGTGCAAAAGTAAAGTAAAAATTGGTAGTCATAATACAATTTTAAAAAATTCAAGATTATTGATAGCCTAGCATGGATTCGGGTGGTTCAGGTGATCTTCGTGCATTGGTTCGCTGTTGCATGTGGGTGGTTTGGGCATGGATTCTGTCGCCGTCGGGCCTGTAGTTCATGAACCCAAGACTCGTCCCTCCTTGTCAAGGGCTCAACTCAGAGAGGTTACTCCTACATCATGGGAGCCTCCAAACAGGTTCTCCGTCGTCGTCGTGTCAGCAACAGGTGGCCTGTAAACAACCGTCTCAAAGATCAACAGTACCATTATCAATGCAGCGATTCAGAAATAACGGGTTGCACTCGCAACCAAGCAATACTACCAAATAATAAACATAGTCTGGTATGGTTGTTTTAAAATGTGTTATTCAAGTAAATCCGGGATATTGATTATCTTAAATACAGTCGATTCTACTAGAATAGTATAGGTGTTGACTATTCTACATATTGCAGCTGGATAGGGTCGGGCCCCTCAGGTAATGTAAGCCTGAATGGCACTTGGCACTTCTGTAGCTCCCACTGCTGTGGTGATCAGCAGATGCAGTAGCCCTCGTGCGCAGGGAATACAACGGCAGCCGGTGACAATTAACACGGTCTCTGCATTTATTCCCGCGACGGGCACTTACTGGATTCTGCCTTTCCACCTCCCAGACATATTCTCCATCCATCCTGTGAAAGGGTCATTAATGCCGGAGTTCTCTGCCAATTCTAACCTGAGGGATTGTAATCATACCAGTGCCCTGGCCACCAACCCATCCGGTGCGATTCAAATCCTGCTGTTATTTGATCTCCTCATGTGACTGTTAGTCCTTGCTCGGCGGTGGTAGTTTGTAGGATCCGGGTGTGTCTGCATCTGGTTCTGGAACTTTTTGCTTCTATTGCAGAAATACAAACTCATGTACAGCAGTTAGTTGTTCAAAAACATATTTCCATGAATTCTAATTTTAATTGTTTTACAGTATCTACTTTGGTTTAATTTCACACTACATCCCTCCTTGCGCATTGCTTCAGCTATGTGCATTGAATGACAACCAAAGATAACAACACCGTAGTTCAACCAAGTTGCTATAACCAAAAAGATGTAAAAGGGAATTAACAATGTTAAAATTTGCATGTTCAATATCACTTCTGTGTGAACCGTATCTCATAATAACAGTTACCTTCATCATACTACCCGATTGTCCTACACTAACTATGCATATTGGATGACCTAATCTTCATTTATTCTACCTATTGCTCGCATTTGATGTTGTCCACACTTTGATTCACTCCTATGTACATCGCATACCACATCAAACGTGAATACGCCTTATTCTCTGCACAATATCCTATTGCGCCACTTTCTGCATACCACATCAAACGTGAATATGTCTTAGCAAAGTGAAGTAAAGTAAAACTCAGTTTTATCTTTACTTATTTTATAGCTACACATGTCCCGGACACGTTCATTACTATTTCCAAAACAGTTTTTTTAGCTACGCAGGTCCCAGACCTAACTATACCATTACATGAACAGTATTTATTATTATAATTATCTAGTTTTTTGTTGGTCAACATCAAATCGATACATTAATTCAACCCTCTGACTTACTGACCCACCCGATTTCTCCCCGTGTGAGCCCGCGAATGACAACTCTCCCGGGGCCTCCCCATGAGCCCCACCGCCACCACTCCCCGTGTGAGCCCGCGATTGTACTCTCCCGGAGCCTCCCATTGAGCTCCACCGTTACCACCTCAGAACTCTGCAGGAACGATTAGTCGATTAACGCGTGGCTCGGAGGCTCGGAGTGCAACAATCCTACGTCTTGACACCTGGTGCAGTCGACGTGTGGCTCGGGGGCTCCCAGGAAGTGTCACAATCCTACGTCTGACACCTGGTGAATCTTGAGCTAGGTCAATCAAAACCGTCTAAACTAGGTAGAATAAAGAGTCATCCAAACTTACAACAATTATGCACATCTTGGTATTAAATATATGGTGATATTCTATAAACAAAACAAAAACTGAACCTAAAAGAAAAATTCAGAAGTTATCGGTTGAAACAAATGTTATTGTAATTGAACTACAGCAGTTGAGCTAACTCCCGCCTTGTGCACCGGTTAAAACCATGTGCATCATTTATTAATTAAACATATTATTTTAGCAGTTGAACCCTGTGTCTATTTGAACCATCCTGGTTCTCTAATATCATTGTGCATGACACAACCCGTGTCTATTGCACTCCTGTTTTGATACACAAAACGCATGAAAACAGACAGAAGGGCCCAGCAACCTTGAAAAACATAATGTCTGAGTGTTAGGCATTCGTTACTGCATATACTGCTATTTCCTGAAGAGAGAGAGAGAGAATATTAAGATCAATGCACACAAACACAGGTTGCAAAGGCTAAATTTACATCCTGGTTCCAACACATGGCTAGGTGTGAGGGTGGGAGGCCTCTCTATTGTTAGTTAAATCGAAGCCCCCGTCTCACCGTTCCCGATCTTCTTTAAGCAATATGAATAAGGAAGGGTAGGGGAAGAGAATGTTTGCAGGGACAAAGGGTGGGGAGGGGGGGATCCGACGACTGGACCTGTGGACAGGGGGATGGGGGGTCTGACTACTGGACCTGTGAAGACTGGGACAAAGGGAGTGGGGGGGTTTCACGATAGGATCTTCTAGAGGGAAGGGGGGGGGGTGGAGGGGAGAGAGGGGGGGGGGGGGTGGGGGGGAGAAGAGAGAGAGAGGGGGGAAGGAGAGAGGGAGAGAGAGAGAGGGTGGGGGGGGAAGAGGAGGGAGAGAGAGGGGGGGGGGGGGGGGGGGGGGCTCCCCGCTGCTCTTGGTCTCTGCAAGACCCAAGATGGCGGACGTCTGGACAAAGGAAACCCACGTCACGAAGACGCGCCGTCTCTTTAACACCCCGTGGTTACACTCTACGGCTGCGTTGTATACTAATCAAAATTGCACATTAGATTTGAAATGAACCGGGAGGAATCAATCCAATTTGAACTCCTTGGCCAAGCCTCCGTTTTAATATGCAACTAAGCTAGTTTAACGTTAAAAACCTGACCTTTCCTCACCCCACCGTAAAGAGTTTGGAAGTTTGTGGCCGGTAATAAATAAACCTTATAGTGGCCCGGCTTAACTTCGGCGCTTTCACTATTTACCTTAGATGGTCTCGGCCTAACTTCGAGACATTCATCAATTACCTTATGATTACCTTATCTCGGCTTAACTTCGAGACATTCATCATATAAATCAAAAAAAAAACAGGTACTACGTCTCCCACGTGGTACAGACAGACACAGAGACAGAGACAGACAGAGACAGACAGACATAACACACCGGGGGTCCCTTTGTGCAGGCTACCATTGCCTTATCAAACAGCCAGGAGCGCCCAGGTAAACAAAGGGATGGGGGGATGGGGGGGGGGGTCTTCACAGTTCCTTGCAACCGTTGATCTACACGTGTTGTTATGCTAGGCCTCTGCAGCAGCACAATCGGACAGTGGCTAAAACAAGCTTACACCTAAGTGTTCTTATAACCAATCCTATTTCAGATTTAATCTTTAAAACAATGATTTATACTTACCTCAGACGTGTGTGGCCTGTTGAAGTTGTTTTAGCGTCGCGCCCCCCGGGATTTTCGGGACTTTCTTCCAAACGTCGCGGGTCACCAAATTGTTGCATATTCTCGAAGAAAGTTGTCCAATCCCGGGTTGCTTTAACTCACTTCATTTATTATAAAGTCGGCATGTTTCGGCATGGTAAGTGAAGCTATACGGAGGGAATTGTTTCTAACGCGAGTGAGAGGAAAATACCGTGATCTACTTCAAGCCCCCCGGGCTAAGGCCCGGGTGGCTTGCTGCGCCGTCTACCTATTGATCTCTGGCCTGTTCACTCGACGTCCTCCGTACAGGACGTCAAGTGGGCGTTGCCTAGTGGGCGTGGCCGGGGTGACGTTATGGCTTCGGCTTCTTCACTTAATTAAAGGTGAAGAGGGAGCAGCCTTCAGTAACATCATGCTCCCCTTGTGGCTATGTGAGGGTAACGCAGCTTATATGTTTGGTCCTGCATCATTGGGTCTATGTGTGGGTGGCTTAGATTCTTAAAATACGTAACAATATGTAGTGTTGTATGAAGATATACCTGGGCCTAGCGAAGATGGCCTGAAGTAACATAATGTACCCAGTTGCTAATGTGCTTAAACCAACCAGCTCGAGGATCAATAACGAGGGCATGTAGAGAGATAGGGGGTCAAGAAGAGTGCATCCTGTTTTGTCCAGACAGAGTGACAAAGAGGAAGGCGTTTGGCGGAGCGCCAACTGCCATCACGAGAGGCGAAGGTGTCAAACCGATGGACAGCGGTAGAGAACTACTGGACTGGCCCCGGGGAGGAGCCAGGCCTATAAGAAGCACACGCCAGCTTCGGCTCGGCGCGATTTACACGACCATCCTACTCGAGGAGAGGTCGTCCGCCATGGAACTCAGCGCTGCGTTGTAACCCGCCGCATTTTATTCGAACCTGTTTAGAGAGAACATATTTTGTGTTGTACAACCAGAATTAAACTAATCAGCTTTGCAACCAGTAAACCACGGATTGAGTGGTCTTTGTTTAACTTAGGCGGGCCCAGTAGTGGTCCCGCTCTCCTACACTCCGATCCCAGAAAAACTAGACGACAGTAGGCCTATTCGGCAAATTGAACCGTCGGCCTAATGCGGCTCCTTTTTGAAATGTCGGACAAACGGCCCTTCGGACCGTTTGTCCTCCATTCATTTAGATGAGCGGAAGAAAGCGTCTTCTCCTCACGCTTTGGTCAGGCAAAGCGTGGCACTGAACACGCCTTGCGAGGTCGACCAAGATATATCTATTTCACGCTTTGGCGTGATACCGGGTTGAACATTTACACTAGAGCACTATCTAGAAATTTGAAGACTCAAACCTAGAATCTATATTTTTGTTGTAAATTATCTCCTCGGTATGGTAAGATGTCAACTGGATTTTGAAACAGTAAAACAAGGGTAAAATGAATAAAAGTGCCATCAAATTGTGTGTGTGTGTGTGTGTGTGTGTGTGTGTGTGTGTGTGTGTGTGTGTGTGTGTGTGTGTGTGTGTGTGTGTGTGTGTGTGTGTGTGTGTGTGTGTGTGTGTGTGTGTGTGTGTGTGTGTGTGTGTGTATGCGTGCGTGCGTGTACCGTGTGTAAGTGCTTCAATTTACATGTCTGGAACCTTAATGTTTATAGAACACAAAAGATGAAGTAGGCCTACTCTTTAAAAAAATAGTATATATCATACAGACATGCATCCAAGCCAGTTACACATACATAATAGTGTAAAAAATAATGAAATAAAGTTACACATTCAGTATAGTATAAAGAAAATAGTAGTTATATGTTAAGAGTTTCACATGCAGAATATTGCTTTCAGAGATCGAGCTATCACAATTATTTGATTGGATCAGTTTCTATCCTTGACCCAGGAAGCCACCGTGGACAACAACAGAGGAAAAAATAGATACTATTAATAATAAAAATAAGAGTTGAGATTTGACTACTACACGGTTTCAACTACATGTGAACGGCTTTATGAACATAAATATGAACATAACCTCGGCCGAATAAACATTCACATTTTCAAACGAAGTGGCCTTTGAGATGCAGGGAGAGAAGTGTCCCTGGCAGGTCTAATGTCAGTGGGCTGATGGCTCTCTGGCTAAAGCGCTGTCTACGCGTCCTTCTGGGTGGTGACAGCTCTCAGGGCCTCGTCCTCCGGGGCTGAGCGCGCACTAGCTCGCCCACATTGGTCTCCCGCGTCCGCCTGGGGCCTGGAGCCACCCTGACCGCCCCGTACTCCGCCTCACTGTCCCCCTGCCCTCCCGGTCGCCCCGGAGACGTTACCGTACGTCACACCATCATCTACCGCCATGGAGGACAGCGCGATGTCTGAACAAACAGAACACTAGAAAATGAGAAAACAGCACGGGAAGTAAAGCTTGCGTTGAACAGTTGACCCAAAGAGACACTTGTTGGTACCTCGAGGGCTGGAGGTTTTCTTCTTCTTTAGTGCCCAGTAGAATCCCAATGCTGCTAGGAGCAGCAGCACCACCGTCAGAGAACGAGCGATGAACGGGGTGAGCCCTGTCACAAAGACAAGTACAGGTGCTGGTCAAATTATTAGAATATCATGAAAAAGTTGATTTATTTCAGTAATTATATTCAGAACGTGAAACTTACATATTATATCAATTCATTACACACAGAGTGATATATTTGAAATGTTTATTTCTTTTAATTTGGATGATTAGTACTGACAATTACTGAAAATCCCAAATTCAGTATCTCAGAAAATTAGAATATTAGTTACGACTAGTACAAAAAATGATTTTTTAGAAATGTGGGCCAACTGAAAAGTATGAACATGGAAAGTTTCAGCATGTATGGCAATCAATACTTAGTTGCAGCTCCTTTTGCCTGAATTGCTGCAGCAATACGGCGTGGCATGGAGTCGACCAGTCTGTTGCACTCCTCAGGTGTTATGAGAGCCCAGGTTGCTTTAATAGTGGCCTTCAGCTCTTCAGCATTGTTGGGTCTGGCATCTCGCATCTTCCGCTTCACAATACCCCATAGGTTTTCTATGGGGTTAAGGTCAGGTGAGTTTGCAGGCCAATCAAGAAGAGGGATACCATGGTCCTTAAACCAGGTACTGGTAGATTTGGCACTGTGTGCAGGTGCCAAGTCATGTTGGAAAATGAAATCGTCACCTCCATAAAGTTGGTCCGCGGCAGGCAGCATAAAGTGTTCTAAAACTTCCTGGTAGACTGCTGCATTGACCCTGGACCTCAGGAAACACAGTGGACCAACAGCAGCAGATGACATGGCACCCCAGACCATTACTGACTGTGGAAATTTTACACTGGACTTCAGGCAACGTGGATTCTGTGCCTCTCCTGTCTTCCTC
>NC_044057.1:2282803-2482803 GCF_902167405.1 Gadus morhua
TGGTTATAATACATTTGAGATGAATTGAGGCGAGGTATTTATGTTGTAACAGTTAATGTATGGGGACACATTAGTGCCACAATTCACTAATGTGATAAAAGATGCATTCGGGCGTATTATATTATTCCACAGCGCAGAGATCATTTGCGCGCTCGCAGTTAATATCTACGCGTGTGGAATAATAAAATACGCCCGAATGCATCTTTTATCACATTAGTGAATTATGGCACTGATGTGTCGCCATAAAAGGGCAGAACAGAGTTCACGGCTTCACCAGTCCATGTGGGGAGGGCACAAGCCCGGGTGGGGGGTTTAGGAGGAGTTGAGGAGGTGAACAGCCTTGGGAACAAAGGTTGCTTTTCTCCTCTGTGTCCTGCAGCCGAGGCAGCATAAATTAACCCTATAACTACGTTTCCATCTAAAAGGTGATGCGAATCTTTAGAATGTTCGCAAAAAAGCAATTCGAATTAGGTGCGTTTCCATCAAGTGGTTAGAGCGGAATAGGGTGATGACGTTACACGTTGATGTCGGCAGGGTTGCTATGGCCGGTCGTTATGCGGAAATCGGAAAGACTGTCAGTGTGTTCAAAGTTCGCTACGTCACAGCTGTTTCGAAAAGTGTGTTTCCATCTCCTATTTTGCGAGTTTACTCTCTTTCGCATTTCTCAAAAAACACCTCAAGCAAGCGGATAAACCTTTTTGCGAATTAGAGGATTTTTATGCAAATTTTGGTGTTTCTATCCCCGTTTACTGATTCGATACTTCAAAGTTCGCATAAAATCAGGGGGATGGAAACGCACCTTATGAGAGACAATGATGATCGGTCACGTGATGAATCAAATGCTACTGAATCCAAGCTCCATTTACTAATTTCCCTCGTTGTGTTTGTCACTCACCGTCACACACAGACAAGGTGATGTTGGCCGTGGCGTTGCTCATGATGTTGTGGACCGAGCAGGTGACCAGTCCCGACCGGCCCGGCTCCAGAGTGACGTCACTAGCGCTACTGGGTCCGGAGAGGAGACGCGGGTCGTTCAGCGGGAGTCCGTCTAGACTCCAGCTGTAGTGGAGTCCGTCCCCCCCGGCAGAGCAGGACACCCTCTGCTGTCCCCAGGACAGACACTCCCGGGACATGAGGGGAGAGGAGGCCGGGGCTAAGGGAAACCGACTGAGGAGGTGAGTCCCACAGTTTGACTGAACGGAAACCTTCTGCTGTTATTCACTCATAGAAACTTAACTTCATACAATTATAATTAGAAGCATACACCTCTTTAACCCGCCTGCTCCATACTCCCAGACTAACTAGCATTTAGCCTACTGTACTCAACATATTTTATGCCGACACACACAAATTGGGAAGAAGCAGAATAAACAGCATTTTCACCCTAAGCACTTCAAAAGTAAATTAGAGCAAAACGGCATGAATATATATATATATATATATATATATATATATATATATATATATATATATATATATATATATATATATATATATATATATATATATATATATATACATACATACATACATACATACATACATACATACATACATACATGTATATATGTATATACATATATTTATATATATATATACATATATTTATATATATATATATTTATATATATATACATATATATATATACATATATATATATACATATATATATATATATAAATATGTGTGTGACATTAACAATAATATTAACATGGAGCCCGAGAGCCAACAGTGTTTCTATACGAGCTATGAAGTCAGAGGTTAATGTTTAAATTATCCTTTATGACCTTGATGAATCCTTAATGATGATGAGAGGGAAACAGCAGCTAAACCGGCTGTTTCCCTCTCATCTGTAACCCTGGTTAAATAACTAAATAAGATATAGTTACTCACCTTGAATGGTTAAATAACATTTTGTAGATGCCACTAGCCTTCCAGCTTCTCGGTCATATACTTCCATTGAGTATTCACCATTGTCTTTCCTGTCGATGTCCTTTATAGTAAATATTCCAGTACTGACATTAAATGAATATCGAATGTTTGTCTGATTGCGTTCTGATAAAATCGTGACATTGTTCTTCTTCAGTCTGAAGGTATCATCTTGTGAGTACTGAGTAAGCATCTGGACCTCTACGGTTCCTCCCAGAGAGCCAAAGCACTGGGTCGTGATGTGTGGCTGTGTGGCGTTGCAGAAGGTCTCCACACCTGGAGGTTTACAGAGGAGAATAAAACCATACAGGAGATATATCTCAATGAGATTCACAGCCCACCACTCACTATTACTGTAATAACTGTCTTATTACTGTAAGAGGGATGAACATTTTGAATACAATGGGTGTCATTGCAGAGAGGGACGTTATACTCATGTTGAAGGTTCAAACATTTAATATTTCATTACATTTTGGATTTGATTTACATTATTTCCCTATTATTGTCATGAAAATAACCTACTCTACCCTGAATGCACTCGATAATATGTGATAATACTTTTGTGTTCTGCAATAACAAAGGAGAAGTTACATTGTGGGGAAGTCAAAAAGCAAAAGGCAGAGTAATGATTAATGATGTTAAACAATAAATGGACTCAATTTATCCAGAATTAACGTGGGATAAAAGATAAATTAGTTTAACCCATTAAATGGTGAAAAGCAACAACTTATGTTTAAACCTATAACTTAAAACTATAGCTGACTAAATTAGATAAAATGCATAAAGATTTAAAACAGTTGTTATTCCATAAAAGTCTCACCTTCAGCCACACCAATTAGTAACAGCAGCACAGCCCCCATGATGAGCATCTCGACCTCAGTGTGGTCTCAGTGGAGTCCAGGACTTGAGCCTGTTCACAGGAACACACAACCCAGCCTATATGAGGCACACATGTCATCGCGGAAGTGGAAGTTGAGCAACCGTAGAAAAAATTGATGCTCACCCAACTGAACTAAAAGGGCCAATACCTTATTAGGATGAAAACGATAAACAGTACTGGATGACTGAGCATCTTCAAAGATCCCATAATAATCTCATAATCCTTAAAATCAATAATTATTAATAGAAAGAAATGAGGAAATCAATCATGAATTCATGTTAAAATTCTCCCAATAAACCCGACTGAGTTGGTGAAATGATTTAATTTGTTCTCAGTAATGAGATGACTGGTTTGGAACAAAAGCTAAATTGAAGTCTACCGTTATGAAAGCTTTGGTAAGACAGTGAGGAGGGCAGGGTGTTGGAGTCCCATCACTAAGGTTCAGGGTCCAAACACCACTGCAAGAAGCCCTACCTCCCTACTTATTAATATGACTCGGGAAAAAGTATTAGACTAAGTCACTTTAGAGGACAGTGTTTACTAAATGACTGAACTGAAGGTTAAACCTTGATGTCTCTGTTGTACTGTCAATGAGAAGCAATCTGTTTCATTCTGTGCTGGTGGAGCCTTGCTCTTGAGTCTAGTTGTTAGGGTTTGTGTTATCAGGGCAATCTGAGCCATAAGGGGGAAGTTAGAGACGGCAGAGTCAGCACTTGAACCATTTGAGTCAAAAATAATGAGGATGTTTCTATTCTCTTTTAGGTCAAGAAGGTACATTATCCACAAGATTGTCTCTTTTCTTTAACATTTTTGGAACATTTCCTGGAGAAGCTATGTTTTAGTCCTATGTTGTAACATTGTTTCAACATCAAAATATTTCATTCAATTTATGTTTTATATTGTCCCCTATTTAAAATCAATAGTTATCATTTCTTATGTTTCATGATTTTTCCTTTTACTAGGAAAATTATTCTAGAATAACTACAATTTGGACCAAAAATGCATTGGCGGAGGTTAGCCTCTATGGGGCAGTATTGCATTGTAAATGTATCATGGTTACATTTTGTATTGCAATCTATTAAAATTTCAACCCGGTATCACGCCAAAGCGTGAAATAGATACGTTGGTCGACCTCGCAAGACGTGTGTTCAGTGTCACGCTTTGCCTGACCAAAGCGTGAGGAGTAGACGCTTTCTTCCGCTCATCTAAATGAATGGAGGTATAGCACTTGTGTGGACGCTACCACATTAATTGGTCAATAAACGAGCTACTTAAGTTATTTGATTCAGAAAAAAAACTATTTGTTGATCGTTTTGCGGGTAGCTAGAGAGTAGCCTACTCACTCACCTTAGCTTTGATTATTAAGATTTTCCTGGTTTTCACCTCTCATACGACAATGTTGTTAACCCACCCACTTTTGAAAAAAAGTTAACTAAAAGTTAGCTATCCGTACTTTTGTAGGCTTTCCTTTTTTGTGCGGTATAAGGTGACGGATTCTCTATAACATGAATGTAAATATCTCCAAACTCCCAAGTCGGGACGAGACGTTGCCAAATTCAAAGAAATGACCACATCAGCGGCTGCTGCGTATAGATAAAAAAATCCGAGTATTTTTATCTTATCTTGATATCTTATTTGAACATTTATGTTCTAAAATTGTAATAGTTGATCGATTGTCGTATTGGAAATCTGCAATTCCCCTTGCTGGCCGCTGTTCGTCGCCCTTTAGTCGGCGTTTGTTCCCCTCCAGGTAGCCATGGTAGTCACGTGACTGCAGAGTATGAATTTGACGTTGACTGAAACACTGCCCTTTGGACTAAACGTATACAACTCAAGTTTTATACCATATAGGTCTTACTGAAGGCATTTAATGGTCAAAATATTATTAAGATTCGAATATTAAACAAACAAACTTCGATTATGATTTTTGGGCAAAAGTCAAAGCCCTAGTGCTTGTTGGCCAACATGAATTGTATTAAAAGCCTTCTGTCAACTTAGTAGCAGGCTGTGTGCAGTATGAGGTTCAGGTTGTCCTGAAGAAGTTGGTGAAGGTGTGCAGTAAGCTCTGCACGTTTTCCACCACACAGATCTTTGACCGGGAAACCTCAATGCATTAGGCCTAAAAAAAAAAAGTTTGTTACCTGTTGGTTGTCAGTTGAGGTCATGGGTAGGTAGGGAATTTATTTTATTTTTTCCAGCGGCAGCGAATGATAGGTAGGTTGTTTTCATTGAAAAACGAGAAAATTCGCTCATCCTTGTACAGAATGAAGAGGTGCTGTACAAAAACGTAATTAAAGTTTGCATCAATTATTTTTTATAAAGCTCATAAAATAATTTGGTTTGCACATTAATGGACAGGGTCGGTCGGAAACCGGAACCAAACATTTTTTTTTTTTAAGGCCTTAGTTTCAATCCTAAAGGGCAGGGTCTTCAGCCATCAAAAGCTCTACTGGTGGATGGCTCACATTAGATTAACTCACAGCAACACATTTGCTTTCATTCAGGACACTTTATTTTTTTATATACTTAAATGATTTTGATTGATCAGTTATAAGCCCATGTTAACAAGGTTCCATGACTAATATCAGCCAGTCTTGTCACTGCGATATGGTAAGCCCGCTTTGTCAGTGTTCTGAAAGGAGATTTTCAGACTCTTGAACTAAACTTTGGTTTACTTTAAAAAGAAATGGCTTCATTATTTAAGCACACCTGTTTGAGAATCTGACTTCTGTAAAGGGCTACAATGAGGATTATGTATGAGCTCCTTCAGCTCATTTGGTCGATGCTCTTCCTCCTGGTGGAGGACAGGAAACATAGCGGTGCTGTGTGGCCGGGGGCTTCTCGTGTGGGATTAGCGGGTGGCAGTTCCGAGAGGGCTTTAAACAGGGGAGGTCCTCTTCCTGATCTCTTCTATGAGGTCCGCTCGAGAGACATCAACCTGCAGAGAGAAAGTCACGCAGATGGTACGAAGTCATGCTCAGCAGCCAAACGCTGTCATCAGAAAGAGGCCGCACGGCTGGGTGCCACAGCGTCTACACCCTAAAGCTTCCCCTAAACCACCTTATATGGTACAAGATGTACTGAAACGCTACTAACCCCATCTAAAACTGATTATTTTCTTCTATTTATTTTTCCTGAAATCTGGCACTATAGTGGCAGACTTATTCATGAAGCAGTGATGTTGATAGGTTTTCAATGTAGTGAGTCCCCGGGACCCACAGGTGGCGAGTTGGGTGGGTCCCTGAGAAATTCAATGGGTCCCGACTCCCCAGTTTAAAAAATGTGTTTCTTTTTTATTATTATTCTATTTCTTAAATTAAATTAGTGTTAAACTCCTTGATGGTGGTATGATATGGTTAGAGCTGGAGTACTCAACCGTTCATGTCTAACACTAGAAACGCCGGGCCATTTTTACTTACTCCGAGCGCCACAAGAGGGGTCAAATGACCCCTAAGTCATTTTAATGAGAGGCTGTGCATTTGCACATAATGATCACTAGGAGGCGCCAATGAGCTATTACCGCGCGAGCGCCACATTTGTGTGTGTGTGTGTGTGTGTGTGTCACAAGCCTAGTCCTCACGATTTTGTCATAAATGTACATATATTCAATCAGAAGGATTGCAAAAAAATCCTGTTTGATTTGCTCATTCGACACGAATGAGCACAGCATCGAGCAGTGGAAACGTGGGTTTATTTACTATGAAGTTCGTATTTTTAATTGTTGAAATGAAATCAGCGGTGACAAGCTAGTTGTTCTGGTAGCGGCTAAATTAGCATGTCGCGATACTTTGTACAGGGGATCACGTCTGCGCCGAGTAGATGCGCAGAGGGTTGAAACAGCGCTTGTCCGATCTGCTCACAAGAAGGTTTCTTTGGCCAGTTACTGTGATTAAACACGAGTTGTTTAATGTTCACAATGTATCGTTTTTCATGGGGAAAATGAGATGCGTCCCCGGGACGCATGGATAGTGAGTTTAGTGCGTCCTTTCAGATTTTAATGCGTCAGGGACGCAGGACGCGTACCTAGCAACATCACTGATGAAGTATAGATAAATGCGATGGTTCAAATTTCTGATTTTTCCAACCTCCCAAAATCTGACAGAGATGGGATGGTGAGCACGAGAATCGCAGAATGTTCCGCCTCTCATTTGATGTTTTAACTTCAGGGAGCATGAAGGGCTTTTGTTCTTGGACCTGTGGGTGCTAGACCCATAAGGTATGAATGGTGATACCGACTGAGCTTTTTTTTTATTTAATTTTTTTGCCTCGGGTGTACTGTAGAGGTTGGTAAGACAGTTTTTATTGGCAGGCTAGCACCAGCAATCAAAATGATAAATAACACACTGTGCTCACTTGGAAATGTGGTCCTATGTCAAATTCCAAACTACCCCTTTAAGATGTAAAGAAATGTATGGCATAAATCAAGTGAAGGGATTTGATGTCTAAAGTAACAATGCACACCATTTGAAAATGTAAAATGGTTGGAAACAAATAAAGTGACGAGTTAAGGCGTAGCCCCGCCTTCTCCAGTGAACCAAAAAAGCCGTCTCCATGGCGACGGGGGATTTGACCCCCTCGGTTTCACACAGGCAAGACCGAACCAGAACGGCGGTGTAAAAATGCCTATGGACAGATTCACTCCACGACCACCGAAATGGTTAGCTTTTGTGATAGCGACGCTGGTGGCTATAATCACTTGATCCGCTCTGACTCGACTCGTGGGATAGAGCGTGTGACGTCACACTCTACACTCAACGGAAGACCAACTGAAAGTATACGAAGTTAAGTGTTTATTTTTTTAACGTTTGAACGAAGGTTAACTGTTAAAAGTGACAGCAGTTTATGCGTCACCGAATGGACGGACAGGCATTGATGTCCTCCAATTGACTTCCATTGTAAAAAAACAATATTTTAAAAGTAGAATATTTTAAGTCTCCCAAGTTTCCGCGATTCCAAGCTAATCGGAACATTTTAAAATCTGAATAGAGTCTCTAGGTGAACATTTCTAATGAGTAGTGTACCAAAATGTGTAAAGAATAATAAAGAAACAATAAAACCTAAGAAGAGTAATAGTTGAGCGCTGCATGTAGTTGTTACCTAGTAGGTACTATGAAGCTGATGCACAGTAACATTTACAATAAGTACTACGTCACTGATCATCTTCTGGTAAACAAGCAGGTGTTTCGAAATTGAGTTATTTAGTTTTTCTCTAAATCTTTTGTTGATATAATATTGCCAAGACTAAATTTACTTAAACCTTGTTTAATAAGATAGTTAGTCTAATATTAAGGTATACTCAAAGTATCAGCCAATATCTCAATTTAGTTTTTAACAGCTAATGGACATTGTTCAGAATAATCTAAATTTCAGACCATAATGGAACGCAGATCAACACTGGCGGGACTTTATGGCTATAAGTGAATTACACACACACACACACACACAACTGTCTCTCACCTCCTCTCTTGTTGCGACGGTGCGGAGTTTGACCATGCCATTCTTCAGTTCCTGCTCCCCCAAGATGGCCACTAAAGGGATGCCAGACTCCTCGCAATGCTGCAGCTGGCTCAGCAGTTTGGGATTCTTCTTGAACATCGACTCCGCCTGCGCGCACACGCACACACACACACACACACACACACACTTTATTGTTTACGGTTTACTGTTTTTGTTTACTTTTCATAGTTAGTTAGTTAAGAGTTTATTGTTTATCTTATATTATTATTGTTTACCGTTTACTTTTTATAGTTAGATAAGAGTTTATTGTTTATCTTATATTGTATATAATTTAATATTGTGTTGTGTTTCTTTCTGTAAACTACTGGACAATCAGGGAGTCATCCCAAAAGGATCAATAAAGCCTAATCTAATCCATTTCAGACACACATTCATCTTAATGAAACGAGCAGTCTAAACCCCCGGTGCACACCTTGATTCCAGCGTTCCAGAGCTCCGTCACCAGCCTCAGCCTCTCCTCCAGTAGATTCTTCTGTGCTGAAGCCACCAGGACCTGGACCTCGGTGGTGCGCACCTTCTCCGCCTGGGAAAGCGGAGCGCATTGAGAGAGTACCGAGGGCGTCCCACAGCTAACCCTGACTACAGCGTGACTACAGCGTGACTACAGCGTGACCACAGCGTGACCACAGCGTGACCACAGCGTGACCACAGCGTGACTACAGCGTGACCACAGCGTGACCACAGCGTGACCACAGCGTGACCACAGCGTGACCACAGCGTGACCACAGCGTGACTACACCCTGACTACACCCTGACTACAGCGTGACTACAGCGTGACTACAGCGTGACTACAGCGTGACTACAGCGTGACTACACCCTGACTACAGCGTGACTACAGCGTGACTACAGCGTGACCACAGCGTGACTACAGCGTGACCACAGCGGCCGGTCCTCACCTCCGCCTTCTGCTCCAGGATGGAGAAGATCCTCTCCACGCCGATGCTGACGCCCACGCAGGGCACGGCCCGCCCCTTGGGGTCGAACATGCCCACCAGGCCGTCGTAGCGCCCGCCGCCCGCCACGCTCCCCACGCTCAGGCTCTCCTCCGCCTTGGGCGCGCCCGCCTGCGGAGGGGGCGGCGGCGGCGGCGTGGCGCCCGCCGGGCCGAGCATGGCTTCGTAGATGACGCCCGTGTAGTAGTCGAGCCCCCGGGCCAGGCTCAGGTCGAACACCACCTGGACGGGGGGGGAGAGGAGGGCCGCAGGCGGAGCGTTATGGGAACGCTAACGGGAACGCTAACGGGAGTCTAGAGCTCTGGAAACGGTTTCCTCCAGATACTAAGGCACGGGGAGCTCCGAGCACCGCGTGTTTAGCAGGGGGGGGAATCTCTTGGCACCTCACGATCCGATTCCGATTAGGAGGTCAACGATTCGATTCTGAAGCGATTATTGATGCATCACATTCTTTTTATGTTCATTTCCATGCGTGATTTTCTAAAATATATATATATACACATCTGGTTTTGCTACTCAGAGTTTGATAATCACTTCCTACTTTTGTGATGATCATTAAAGACATCAACAGATGAATTAATTTAAGCAATATTTCATGAGAGAGAAAGCTTTTGTCACAAATATGACTCTCTATGAACAATGCAATAATCAATGCAGCTTGCATTATAACACAAAATGGAGGCATGCAAAAAATAGGTTTCAGTTTTATTTTCTTTCTAATCTTTCTTTTCTATGTCATTAAAGGAAAAGCTGCTCTTGAATTAGAAGGAGTTCTTGTGTCTGGCTGTGAGTTTGCGCGCATGCTATGCGTAGGCTGAATCGCAATCGTGTCAAGGCAAATCAGATTGGCCAATACACACTGAAGATAAATTCAATAATTTTAAAGTTACAAAAATTATCCCTCTCTGGCGAACAGAATGTTGCAGCAGGCAAAAAAAAAAAAAAGGGGGTTTTAATTCAGATTATTAATTTATCTGCATCGAGACAGAATCGTTCTAGCGAGAATCGCGATGCATCGAAGAATCGATTATTTTTCCGCTTTCAGAGCGCTTTCCGCCCCAATGGATTAAATAATCTGAAACTTGGTGTACATGAACTGAATTTTGCTGATTCAAATTTGTGGCAAATTATGGCAAATTCAACATTCCTCAGAGAAGTTGATGCCAATGCTAATGATCTTTAACTGAGAAAACAGGGAGTGGAAGGACGGGACACTATCATGTTCAGATAACTTTAACATTTTCTATATACCCGTGCAGCTGTGAACTCATGTTTGGTAATTTATTGTATGATTTGTACTTTTAGGGTTAGGATGAAGACCTACCATTTAGCGTTCACCACGAATGACTGACAAGCAGTGCCAACATTTAAATATTTTTGAACCATTCAGCGAACAAAAGTCAACAGGCTGATTATCAATTAGGGGGCCACTCAATGACATGCAAGTGCAGACCGAAGCGTCATCCACACGCCCACTCATGTCTTTTATCAGGATGTTTTCAGGATACCGATGTCGGGATATGTCGTTCACATATACGGCCCGTCGGGAGAAGAGCGGGCTAATAGCAGGAGTAACGGGTATGTGTGAAAGCAGCTTCTGTAACTAACTAAACTAACTAGGTGTAACACAATGCTCTCCCACTTCTCCATGCATTAGCATACTGCTGTTTGCTTATGTTGTAAAGCATACATTCATATTTATGCTTGTGCATGTGTTTTTTCTGTGCATGATTAATAATTTAAGAAAATAATGCGTTTAAAGAACCCCTATGATGTTTTATGTAATTTTAATGGGAAGAAAAAAAGATTATGGTACAAAATCGGTTTTAACCCGTCCCTAATTCAGAACGATTATTCAACATTTTACGTGTCGCAATGTGTTCAGACTGGAGAGTAGGGCTTTGACTTTTGCCCAAAAATCATATTCAAAGTTCGTTTGTTTATTAATATTCGAATATTTATTAATAATATTTTGACCATTAAATGCCTTCAGTAAGACCTGGATTGGGCTCTGCGAGGTTTGTTTACCGGCGTTGCTATGGTTACCGGTTCTGCGTGTTCCAACGGTTTATTAGGTTTCTAATAAATCGCTGTCTAACCAATACTTCAGTCACTGCCTCTTCCGTGGTCATTACAACATTATGAATAGACTGCGTCGGGTTCTCTGACGTCTCTCCCTCTTGGCCTTCCTATAAAAGGTTTGAATATTAAGGGCTGCCTAATATTCGTTTGAATTTAGATTTATTTTTTGATATTCCAATTATATTAGAATAACGAAGTTCGGAGTCAAAGCCCTACTGGAGAGCAGCTGTGTTGGTGATGGCCTGTCGGTCTCACCTTGTCCGTGACCTGGAAGAGCTCCAGGTAGCTGAAGAGTTGCTTCATGTCGCTGAGCCCGGCGCAGGCCTGTTTACTCTGGGACATCTTGGGGTCCTCCAGGAGGCGCACGGCTAGGTCCATGCCCCCTACAGCCACCCAGAGCAGACTCACAAGGGTCAGGAGGCAGTGCGTGATGCGACACCAGCAGTAAAGCCTACTTAAACATCGTAGAACTTTTAAAAAGGTAAAATAGAAGGGGAAAAATACAAACAATTCTGAGGAATGGATACCAGTCCACTGTCAAACTGTACCACACTGAGCCCTACAGATTGCTTCTTCCAGTAAAAATGAATGATCTCAATAAGCAATTACAACCACTAATCCGTTCTATATCTCCCCCCCCCCCTCCAAAAGGGGCAGCAGTGAGGCACCCTAAAACCACATCCAGACGGTAGATTTCTTACCCTGCATGCTCACATACTGCCCAATCATGTCGGCTGCTTCCTCGGACAAACCCTTCTCCTTCACCATCTCGTTCTTCACGTCCTCCCAACACATCTAGCAACGCACAGGACAAAGCATTCAGACACAGGCAGGGTTACAACAGCAGTGTTTCCAAGAACCAAGTCTCTCCCCCATGAGCTCAATTTTTCTCCGAATAGGCTGAGCCATAAAAGTACAGCTTGTGGAAGAAGATCTTAGACAAGCGTCTATAAGCGTCTAGCGTCTAAACTATACCAGTTAAAAAAAACTAAAAGATGATGCAGATATGCGACATTTACTATAATAATCATGCCGGGGAAAAGACTGATGGAATACTAAACCTATATGGCCTAGTGAAGACCAGCTTATGCCTTGACCTTTCACCTTTATATTCTATGTATGTGGAGGATTCAATTATAGTGGAGTTTACTTTTTAATCCATGAGTTACAGTGTCACGATGGCTATTTGTGGATAAGATTATAATAAATGTCTGTGTTTGAGACTTTAGTTTCAGAAATAGTACGCAATATACTACTGCACATATCTGTTGTCAAAAGCAACAGATATTAACGTTGTGATGAATGATCAATACATATAAAAGTGAAGTGATAATCATAAGTCTATGATAATAGTTTACCACTATGCTTTATCAATACATATCACAGATAGTGATAATTATAGGTCTATGGTGGAAGTTTACTACGATGGATGCAGTAAGAACACTGTGTTGAGAAACGTAAATAGGCTGCTATCTCCACCCTGTACAGTTGCCATTGTGACTATGACAAACAAATACCTGAATGTGATTGGTTAAACTGATCTGTTTGCTGGCGAGAGCCGTTGTGTGAATAAATAAAAGTTGCCTTACTGCAACAGAACTCGTATGTGTACAGTAAAGAAATCGCAACAATGGCATTCAATGTAAAGGAGTGGTCAACTTCAGTTGTTGACTCAGTGCTCTCCATCACCACGGAAAACGCAGATAATTATATAGATATATGATTATGTTGATAGTTGATACATTATTATATTAAAGCGGTCAAGGGGAGGAGTTAATATAATATCCTTTTGTGTTATTGACTAAGGGAGGCAGGATAGAAATTTGTATTGTTAGAATGCCGTCTACGTGGCAGAACATTTGATCGTGTCTTTGGCCTGCATGAGCCTTATACAGTGTATAAGTACAAAGAAATGCAATTTGAATGGAATTATAGAGGAGGATTGACAGCTCTAGTGTGTTCATGATGTGCTCGATTTTGCAGAGTTCATATTCATTGGCTTATCACCACCAAGGGTGTCCCCAGAAAGAACAGAACGGATGTCTATGAAATCGCCGCATTAATGATCCAAGACGGGGAATTCAGAAATCACCTTGTCCAGTTTGTCCACCGTCGAGCAAATGGTGCGAAACTTGTCGTCGGGGACACCGCACACGGCAAACATCCCATCCAGGATGCGTCGGTCGTTCACCTGGATTGAAAGGAGACACTCGATGCTGTCGGTCGGGGTTGGTGACTGTGAATCGTGTCGTCATGGGGTGGGGGACGTGCAAGCGACCGCACCTTGATGTGGAAGTCTCCCAGGTCCAGCTCCCCGAGGATCTCGCTCACGATGCGCAGGCACTCTGCGTCGGGGATCATGGGGTCGTAGTGGCCCGCTATGTCGAAGTCCTACGGAGGCACAACATCAGTCACACGTCTGAGATGCACTCAGCTTTATAACGGAATTCTCCAAAGAGTCCGGCTCAATGCAGACACAACCCGAACCCACAGACACACACAGCTTCCTCACTGTGAACACATTACCATGTTGTTCACCTCTAGGAACCAAGTGGAATTGGTATGAGTAAACAGTGTACGCGTTCAGTCAAAGACAGTGTCCTGCTCCTATGATTGAATACAGACGGATAAAACTCCACAGATTACGCAGGGTTAAGTTCGCTGCTCGTCATGCTGGCAAATTTTAGCAAACACCACTGAAGACCAAACAAACAAGTCATGGAGTTTACCGAATGCCACTCACACACTGGTAGAACTCCCTGTAGCGCCCGCGGGTCATGGCCGGGTTGTCACGGCGATAGACCTTTGCAATGTGGTAGCGCTTGATGTTGCTGATCTTGTTCATGGCGAGGAAACGAGCGAAGGGCACCTGAGAGGGGACATGTCAAGGACACTAGGATATTCAAAGGGAGGTGCGTTCGTTAGCACATTGACTTGATTTCGATCTCTCAGGATACGGTGAGGTCATATCTCAGGGACAGCAGCTCGCCTCCTTGGTCCTTGAGGTCGTAGATAAGCTTGGAGTCTTCTCCATACTTCCCCGTCAAGGTTTCCTGCACAGCATCCAAAGAAACCACCATTGGCCATCTGATGAAAGGCTGTACTTTTGCGTCGTGCTACCAGTGCCCATGGTACCTTGAGTTCAAAGACAGGCGTGTCGATGGTTTCAGCACCATGACGTTTGAAGCAACTGACGATGGTGTTGAACACCTTCTCTCTGATGGCCATTTGCTTAGGGTTGTAGTCTCTTGTTCCCTGAGAGACAAGAAGTATAGGACCCATAAGAAACTTAATTAGAAAAGGCATTATGTGTTCCATACAAGCAGTCTTAAAATTGATATTTGTGGGTATGCAACACAAAATCTTTGCATTATTTTGGTTTTAAGTCACGCTATGGCTTGTGTGTTTCGGCAATGCATTTGTTTTTGGACGATGACATCTTGCCTACTTAACATCTGTCATGTCCAATTTGAACCTACTGCAATACGTTATTGGCAGTTCACTATTCATTCACTATTTTATAGCCTAAAATGTTTTAGCAAAGCACTAAACGAGTCTCCTGCAGATACAGTGATTGTGTTCAGGGAGAGTGTCTTGAATGTTATGTAATTTAAATGTGCGAAGACATAAAATCAGAAAATACTGTATTCAGTGAAAAATGACACGCATGGGTAAATCAAGCCAATAGAAATGTATGACATTCCTCTGTTCATTTAAACATAGTAATGTTTAAATGGTATTACCTTAGGAGTCTTGAGCACAAATTGATGTTTGACATCATCACCTCCCAGACGCAGCTTGAGCTCCAACAGTTTTGCCACTTCCACATCAATCTGGAAAACCAGGGAAACCAAGGCAGGCATTTGAATTTCCTACATCTCACTGTCAGCGAATTAGGAAAAGTGCGTCGCCCCTTGAATTGGTATTCCTCCTTATTACCTGAGCGACAGTGATGCCAGAAACGGAGCGCAGCAGTCGGAACATTCCAGTTCGAAAAGCCGACAATCCAGTCAATTTTCGGATGGTGAAAGATCCCAGTGTATTCATCCCGGCAACAGTTAATTAAACGGTAATAAATATGACAAAATTGGTCGATCAATTCCCAGATTTCCGTACGGGGATGGAGGTCAAAAGAGCATCACAGGTCGAGCATTGTCCATCATTCGGTCATGGCACCAATCAGGATAGGAGATTCGCACAATGTTCCAGAAATGTCCAGACGGAGAGGAGGGAGACGATAGTTGAGGCAGGCGAGGACAGCGGCAGGCGACGCGTCCGACCCAGGTGTGTATGAAGGAGGTGGTGGTCCAAGAGGTCCGGCAGGGAGAACAGGAGAACATGTGAGAGCAACCCTAGCACTAGGTGGGGGCAGGGGGACATCACAGTGGGGGTGGAACATGAAATGCAGGGTAAATTAAGCAAGCCGCAACCCTTCCCAACAAACAGGCACATATACACATCTGAAATAGACTCCCGTCATTGGCAATATAGCAAGTATTTAATCATGGTGTATATAGATACTAGATAGATGGATCAGATGGATGGATCGAAAGACAGTGTTTCCCGAATTTTCTCCGCCGCTGCAATAAAAATCCTTCTCCTAATTATTATTATTTATTTTTTTTACGTAGCTCCTTTTAGAAAATGTACAGCGCGTAACGTCAATTGCGCAGCACGCGGCACATCGTCACGTAACCAACATCAAAGAAGAAAAATACACAGCGAGTGTGGCAGTTGTTGGCAGTAGGCTACCCTACACGGTTGCAAAGTTACATTGATTCTAGCAGTAGCGAGTGAAGCGGAAGGAAGAAGGAAAGAGAGAGACAGACAGACAGAGAGAGAGAGAGAGAGAAAGTAAGTTGCTAAAATGTGTCGCTACATGACCACCAGTGTTAAAAACCCTCTGAGCCCAATCATTTTATTGTATCTATAAACCGCAACCTCCGTGCCGTTTTTCCTCTGGTAGTGTGTGTGTGTGTGTGTGTGTGTGTAGGCCTATGTGTGTGTGTGCGTGTTGTCGCTCTTTTTGGGATCATCACTCATAGCCTTTACAGGAGCTTATATATCCAGTCAGGAATTTATAGCCTAGGTATTTTCGGGAACTTTGAAAAATGAATCCATACTGTTAGATCCAATGTTGTTCTTTATTGCCAAATAAAATCCGTTTTCATCGCGTATTTTAGTTAGGGATTTATGCTAATCGCCTGTAAGCATGTGGTCATTAGCATAAATGCAGGGAAAAAACCTAAGGACTTCTTAAAAGATCATGAATAGTTTCTATTAGGTATAACTTATATTTATTTTATAATTTTCTCATCACTTTTTGACTCCCAAGACTAAGAAGAAGTGTTTTAAGCAATAACAAGCTTATCATCGCTCTCTTGTCCTCTTCCCCTGACTCTCACTGTCTCACAAAGGAGCTGAGCTCACCTGAGGTCTATTTGTAGTGCTAAGGCTCACACTGATTGGTATTCAATTAGCTTTATTTTTTATTTTTCATGTGTGTGAGTCTGTGTTCTTTTCAAATTTTAGTTAGGTTTAGAATTTAAAAAGATGTGTTTTGCCCATTGTTGCAGGAGATTTCATTTTTGAACAAAGTGTCTTATGTAAAAAACAGTTATGCTTTGGGCATAGCAACCATGTTTAGTGTTTAAGCATTAGGCAAAAATCTGTAAATAAATTGTGCAATTATATATGCGTTGTGGCATTATTTGTTTAAATATTACTATACAAAAATATAAAAATCTGTAAATGACGACACAAAAGGCAAAGTTACAACACCAATAATCCCATCTACAGTAATACACAGGACTGTTTGAATAGGATTTAAGTGCATATTCTCCTCTCAAAGTGCACCAGATTCATGCATTCCAATGTAAAGGGTACAAAAACATTTATGCCGGGGGGGCATGCCCCCGGATACCCCTAGAGGGTTCGGGGAACACACCACCGCTGCTGAAAAAAATCCTGCGGGAAACACTGAAAGATCATATAGAAAGATGCATATAGAGATATAGGGGTCAATAACTATATAGATAGATGGATCAGATATAGATCAGATGGATCGATAGATCATGAAGATAGATGCATAGATAGAGAGTCTATAAAAAACACACCTATATAAAGACACCTATATGATAGGTGTCTATAACTATATGCATCTTTACATCTATCAATCCATCTATCAATCCAGCTATAAATATATAACAGGTTAAAATTACTTGCCATATGTGCACAATGGTGGAAACTATCGCTGAATACAAATAAAAAGATTGCACAAGTAGGTCCTACTCAGCGATTTGGAACGACTCTTTTGAAGAAGGGCTCATGTCCCATCTATTTAATATTCTATTGGCCATAAGTATTTCAACAGGACAGGAATTGACGAAGTTTGCCAATTGCATATTAGACCCTCCGCACTATTGGCCAGACACGGCCTACATGATGACTTCCATCAGCAGCTCAGATAAGACACAGCATTGTAGGCCAGACAAGTCTGACATGAAGTGCTACATCAGATAATGGGCCTTACTTTCAATTTCAATATGACTGGGCCGGTGGGGCGTCATCTTCATCAGTCATCGCAAATGTAGAAATAAAGTATATACATTTTTTTTAATAAGTAACGGTTGAGTAGATGATAAAAATGGTTATTATTTCGAATTGAAGCAGTAGATCGCACAGTGGTTAGTTAATCCCATCTTCAGTGAGATGACACTTGGTATTCTAGCAGACGGTGTCGGGTCGGCTAACAGACACGCTGAGTGGAGCCACATGTACTAACCTGATCTTTGCTCGCCTTCTCTGCCTTCAGTTTACGGACGACCTCCCCTTGGACTTTAATGGCCTCCTGAGTCTCTGCTCGGTCCGCCATGTTAAAAGTGTTAATAATATGATCTCATATGATACAACGTGAAGATCACACTACCGCACAAGCAGCTGCAAGAACCAAGTGGAAGACTTCCGGTGTCACGCCGTTGTATGTCCCCACCGCGAAGTGTGACCGCGGGGGGCGCTGCTGAGCACGTTCTGCAACATGAGCGCAAACCTTTTACGGGCATGGGGTCGTTCATGTGCAGAAACATGACGACTTTTAAGCGTCACATGGTACCGCTCCGCGGGCTCGTTGGCTGAGTGACAGGGCAGTGGCCGAAGATGATGATGATGATGATGAGGATGTTTGGGATTCTGAGGAGCGTTTCACATAGTAGCCTGTAATAGGAGCTGCTCGTCTGAAGCTACAAAGTCTGTAGCTTGAGTGAATTTTTTTAAGTTAAACACACTGATTCATGTCTCATTCATCATTCGACAAGCAGCAGGAAACAATCAATGATTGGTCCCGTCAAAGCCTTATTCATTCATATTTAATTTATAAACCGTTTTTTTCTCTTATTTTTTCAGCGGGGATGTAGCTCAGTGGTAGAGCGCATGCTTTGCATGTATGAGGCCCCGGGTTCAATCCCCGGCATCTCCAGGTGATCTTTTTCATTAAAAAACATTTATTGATAAAACAAACAATAAATTCACGGATTTGTTTCATGAACTAATTGTCTTGCAATAAATTTAGTTAACGGCAGATTTTAACTTTAAGTTAACTTTATATAAATATCTACTCAAAGCAATTTACAACTATTTCAACACACTTTACAGACACATAAGATTAACGTCTATATGTTTTTAGTGCACCTTTACCTTTAGGCTACTTTATCCATTGTAACAAACTTAACATAGACTACAGAACAATATCAATAATATAGGCTACAATATCCAGTTGAGCTCCCATGGTCATCCCGCGTCTCCCGATACGCGTGCGTGTATTTCCTGGTTTCATGCGGCACTTATGTTCCTTAAGTTTATTTTGAATTACTACGCAAATACGCGTTTGACCGAATTTTCGCGTGATCGCGTCTATACATTCACTCTGTACGTAAAATGCACACGCAAAGTGCGTTTGGTGTTGACACTCAACATCAAACTGCCCGCTCAGCTTGGAGGGAGGGAATAGCCTATATCCCTAACATTATTGGGATATTGTTGATGTTGAGTGAACAATTTGTGTCATGGTCGCTCTGAAAATGTCAGGGAAAAAATGCACAGCAAAACAAAAATATGAAGATGAACACAGGACATTTTCAACAGAGTGGGAGAGTTCATATTTTTTGTTGAACGTAATGGCAAGCCATGGAAAGCCAAAGCTTTCTGAGATTGTAACGCTTGCATCGTATCTGGCTTGGAACATTGCACAAGCTAAGAAGCCTAACAATTAATGGAAGTTTGTTAAAGAATGCCTCAGTGACGTTGTTGAGATCTGGCCTCCTGAAAACGACTGGCTACAATATTGCGTCTGTCAGTTGTCAAATTTGGTGAACAAAATGTTAAACTTCAATAATTGTTAGTCTATAGTCCATTTATTAAAGCTGTCAACAGCATAACCAAACAGCCTCGCCACATCGGCGGGAAAACACGGCACACGCAACGTACATCCATGGAATCAGCCGTTCAAAGCAGACTTATTAATTTGTGTCTAAATACAGTGGGGATGTAGCTCAGTGGTAGAGCGCATGCTTTGCATGTATGAGGCCCCGGGTTCAATCCCCGGCATCTCCAGGTGACAATTTTCATTTAAAAACATTCATTGATAAAACAAACAATAACTTCACGGATTTATGCGTGTCCGTCTGTGTGATTGTGTGTCACTCTGTTCGAGCCTGGGCCTCGTTTCCCGATACGATCCTTCTCGTGAATTTCTTTGGCGCGTTCACTGCACTCACGACGTTCGTAGGATTGTAACTGTCTACTGACACGGTGCTGAAATGGATCCGTAGGAGGAGGAGACGCAGGAATGTCGCAGGAAAATGGGGTAAAAAAGCGTTAAAATATCTCCCCATCAAGGCCGGTGATTTCACCTTCTTATCTCAAGTTTCCTGTGTAAAACCCAGGGGGTCAACCCCCGGTCGTCACCGCGCGGGCTTTCTTGGTTCACTAAAGAAGACGGGGCTGCGCACGGAGTCTAGACCTCTTTAGAATAATTAGAATAATGTTATTGCATGATAGGCCTACTCCCGAATGTTTTAATTTTTTTATGAATGAAGACGCCCGCATGCAATAATGAGTTCAAGTCTAAGTGTAGACTACAAACGCGATTAACTATGGTCAGGGATGTTCGTTACTGTCTAGACACGGTCTAATAAATAGTGAACTTCATCACAGCCTCACCGAAGCGCCTACAGTGCTTAATGCAAACAATCGCAACAAAAAACGACTGCAGAAATGATCCGACACCCGCTGGTCTCAGCATGATTCATGTCTACAGTAGCCTGCCTATGTCTTCTGTCAATGATCAATAAGAGGACATTTGAACCACGATAGTTGAATTAAAATCAGAGGGAGACAGCAACTGCAGCTCGATAGCGACCTCCCACACAAGAGCAATGGAATCATTTGATTTTATTATAGGCCTATGCCTTGTGACGTGGCGTTTGATCGGTATACCTTTCGGCTGCGCATGTATTTTTGTAATTTTAAATTGCTGCAATAAATTATGTTGTTCTTGACTTCTTACATGTTTCCATCTTTGTTGTTTAAATCTAACAGTCTATGAGTAATATATCGGCGGTAACCACTGTTTTTGGTTTCAAAATTGTTCGAGCTGGGTATTCCGTGGTGTGTTTTAATAAAACACATCCAATACACAAGTGAAGTTATTTAAACGTTTCAGAAATATTTTGCGCCGTATTGCTTTTTACAGATTAATCATCTAAATGTAAAAAAATAACCTGTGCGAATTCTTTCAAACGTTTTTGCAACGTAATGATAGGCTATTTTGCATGGATTGATTTGTTTTAATAAGTAGCCGGTGTTTAAACAAACTGGGGGGGGGGGGGGGGGGGGGGGGGTGGATTGGGCATACATTACGTAAGCCGAGGACACACCATCACACGCCAAGCCCTGCAGTGGAATCCGCAGGGTAAACGTGGTAGAGGGAGGCCAAGAAACACCTGGAGGAGGAGTGTTACAGCAGAGATGGAGAGAGCAGGCTATAGATGGCAAGACCTGGAGAGGCTGGCACAGAACAGGACGAGGTGGAGAGATATAATCAGTGGCCTATGCTCCAACTTGGAGCAACAGGCTTAAGTAAGTAAGTAAGTAAGTAAGTAAGTAAGTAAGTAAGTAAGTAAGTAAGTAAGTAAGTAAGTAAGTAAGTAAGTAAGTTTAAACAAACTACTGTCGCCAATAACAATTTAAACAATTCAAATATTAAAATATTTAACACTGGAGCAATATTTAAAAAGCGGAAGCGCTTCCACACTAGCAAGTCGTTCACCTTGGGAAACAGCCAGTGAACAATGACGTCCGAGGCAGAAAAACTGTTTTGTGAGTTGGGGCTGATAAATATTGAACCACAGCTGAAGCAGAACAAATAGATTTTATAGGCTGACTACTCACAATGAAATATTGTTGTAGGCCTAAATAAACTTCCAAACCTTTTCAAACCTCATTTGGTGTTTTATTGGTCCTTAATTTGCAAAGTAAACAAGGTACAAAGTAAAGAAGACGCAAGGTAATAAAGGTACAAAGTAAATAAGGTGGAAAGTAAACAAGGTCCAAAATAAACAAGCTGCAAAAGAAGAACAAAAGTTAACACAATAATGTACAAAAAATACAAATAGACAAGGATAATTAAAGATGGAATGCTTTAACTGTAATGTAAATATTAATGGCTAAAACCAACAAACTATTACAAGTGCAATTTGCCACAGTCTCTTTAACGTTTGGTTAGCTCTGTATGGACGCTTGCAGAGTCGGAAGTATTTGCCATTTGGGCTTCCTTGTAACTCTTCAACGACGTGCGTAGAGGTTTTCATACTTTCAGACTTCTTTCGCAAGGCGTTCTTCGATTAGATCATTCTCTCTTCTCAAAATTCGGACCGGTCACAGAGCCAACTCTTTCGAAAATGGCCGAGAAGTGACTCTGGAAATGATATTGTTAGAGGACCAATCACAGCCCTTACCATCTCCGTCCGTCTCCGTTGCCTCGATCGATAGTAATTATTGGATGCGCACGTAGAGCTACGGAGAGGTTTTCCGATAGGGTCTCTGAAGACGGAGAAGGCTCTCCGTGACTACGTACCGCACTTTGTGGAGCAGTAAAAAACAGCCTTTAGTCTTTCTGAATGGTTGGCCACCCCCGGCATAGACCATAGGCGCTATAGACCCACTGATGTAGCCTGTAGACTGGATAACCAGTCTGTAGAGTGTCCTGCATGCTCACAGACAGCTTAGACCACAGGTCACTGGCTGCATTAGATTCCTCTGCTCTCACATCGCCATTGGCAACAAGAGACTTCCTGCAGAACAATGTGGTCTTTGTAATCCTTGTGCACACAGTTTAATAGTAGTATTCCCTTCATTCCAGGCACGAGATATGCATCGTGAAAACATTAATACGTTCATGGTAGGCATGAAATACTTGGAAATGTATTATACATATAGCATTCCTATTTCCAAAACATGCCAAGAGAGATTGAGGTGAGGCCAGAGGAATGTCCCCACATGTTATGGACCACCATAGTCACAGCAGGTCTGTGCTCACCCGGCCCCTCCTTCTGTCAGTTCTAGAACTCTCAAACCGCTCTCTACACCTGAGTCTCATAAGTAGTTCAGGATCAGAAAAGCTCATTTTTCCATTTTCTAAAATAAGAACAAAGGACACAAACAGAACCCATTTTCTCCAACACATAGTTATTGTCACACTTTTCAAAGACCACCCCTTTGACACAGACCCCCCTGGTGCCTCTGCAGAGAGCACCCTCTGACCCTTTCCACGGCACCCATGAGTAACTGGTCTGTCGTCACAGCGAAAGAAAGGGCCACCATTCACCGATCTTTAATAATTGTGTGTGTGTGTGTGTGTGTGTGTGTGTGTGTGTGTGTGTGTGTGTGTGTGTGTGTGTGTGTGTGTGTGTGTGTGTGTGTGTGTGTGTGTGTGTGTGTGTGTGTGCATGCATGTAGCAGTAAATACCAGATGTATTTCCAAGCTCCCAAAGTGCATGACAATACAGAAAAGACTGAATATGTAGCAAAGGCTGAAGAGAGAGGGGATCCACTCTCTTTTAATCTTCTTGTTAAGAGGATTACGTGAAAATATGTCTGCCTCCCTCATGAAGGCACCAACATGCCGATGTTCTATGGATACATGCAAACAACACACACACACTCACACCGAACACACACACACACACACACACACACACACACACACACACACACACACACACACACACACACACACACACACACACACAATCTTCTTAATCTCTTTGTCTTCCATTTCATTGTAGATAGAATTGGTGAGTGTGTGTGAGTGTGTATGTTGTGTTCGGTGTGTGTGTGTGTGTGTGTGTGTTCGGTGTGTGTGTGTGTGTTTGTGTGTGTGTGTGTGCGGGTGAGTGTGTATGTGTGTGTTTGCGGGTGTGTTTGTGTGTGTGCGGGTGAGTGTGTATGTGTGTGTGTGTGTGCGGGTGTGCGTGTGTGTGTTCGGTGAGTGTGTGTGTGTGCTTTCATGTAGACAGTCACAGATTCGGCGTGGCAGGAGGGAGGACGGAGAGCAGCATTGTCGAGTGTGAGCAGGGGGGAAGAGGAGGGGTGAACGGGGTAGTCGAGTACAGAAAGGAGAGAGAGGACACACCGAGAGGAAGAGACATCTGTTAACTGACCATGTTAAAGGAGGAATTCAACATTCAAGGTAAGCAAATAGCCTGCATTTGTTAAAATGTGTCTTTGTTTAACAAACTGTTTGTCAACCTTACTTGCTACTAAGGAAGAACATGAAATAGACCACATTTACTAGGAGCTTTTCAACAAAGCATTTTAATAGTATCATGTAATGCAAGACATGAGTAGAAGCTGCTTAAAATCTGTCAATCAAATGTATGAAACGTGAAACTTACAATTGTTTTAGAAGCATTATAAGCTTATTTTGGTCATTTACACGACTCCAAGCGTTTCACACTGACCATCAGGGATTACAGACGGCTGCAACATCGCATACAAAAGGGCCAACATCATATAATTAAAAACAACAGGGCAGTACAATTGCCCCTTCCACAAAGATACATGCATTCATTCTTAAAAGATTTATTTTCTTTTATTGTTCCAAACGGGAACTCTCCTCCTTCTGACCTTTTGCAGAAGCCACTCCAATCCCAAGGCTTAATGATATTCACATCCTACATTTGTCCTCCCATTCATTCCTATTTTTCCGACGGATTCTTGTCCAAACCCCCCCCCCCCCCCCCCCCCCCACCCCTTCATTTAAACAAGTGCAGCATCTTCTCCTGACACACGACCTGCTTATTCCCATTGCCGCCTCTCTCTTTAGAAGATGAGTTTAACAGCCGCCCCATTACCATCACTGCGACCGCAGCTGTCTCAGCATCCCGCCCCCTTCCATCCCATAATGAAACCCCCAACCCCCCATGGGCTTGTCAAATTAATATTTGCTTTCAACTGAAGTATTGACAATGTCAATCACTCTTGTTTGACATTCAATGTCGTAGGACAAATAGCAGTACAATTTAGTCTATGAATCAAGGCTATTTCTTCTTTGGGATGAGGTCCAATGCTAGATAAAAACACGTGGCAAAGACAATGATCTGCGTTTTGTTTTAGTCAAACCATTTCCATTTGAATTAACAACTCGCTTACTTTAACTTATTGTGATAGGCCTACCATGATTTCCCCCTTTTCCCCCTACTGAAGAACGTTGGGAGTACCCCCTACTGAAGAACCGTTGGCTCAGCGGACAGTGGACGTTTCCCCCCCTACTGAAGAACCGTTGGCTCAGTGGACGGTGAAGGACGTTCCCCCCCTACTGACGAACGTTGGGAGTACCCCCTACTGAAGAACCGTTGGCTCAGCGGACAGCGGACGGTTCCCCCCCTACTAAAGAACCGTTGGCTCAGTGGACGTTCCCCCCCTACTGAAGAATTGTTGGCTCAGCGGACATTGGACGTTTTCCCCTACTGAACATGAACAGGAGATGATGTTTAGGAGCATTCTCATTTTGTGCCTGTTTTGCAAATGTACCAAAACGCTGTCAAGCAACAGTGGTCCAAGTTTGACCGTCCCTAAAAATTCCCCCTCAACAAAACCACCCGTGTCTGTGGCGCCAGTTGAAGACGACAGCAGTGAACTTGTGGTAAGATCAACTCTCCTCAGCATGCATGAACCAGCCTATACTTGAGGCATCCCATCCAGTCAGCAGTCCCTGACAATTTGAATTTAACTTCCAGCTTAGATTGTCAGCTCTGGTGTGTTTTAACCGTAACGAGAGGGCAGTTGGGTCCAGAGAATTAGCTGATGATACAGAAATACAAGATTTCCTCGAGCTTAACCTCTTCTCTGATGTTAGGATTGGCTGATGAGATACGGATACCTCCCGCCCCCAGATCCATCCACTGGGCAGCTACAGGCCTGGACAGCTGTCACTCATGCAGTGAAATCCATGCAAAGGTTTGCTGGCCTAATGGAAACTGGAGTAGTGGGTGAGAATGACAGACGCCCCTCACGATGGTTTTATACAATAGCTGTTTTTCACCACTGAAAACATTGTTATTTGGCCCATGATTCGGTTGGTTCACAAAAGATGTGAATTTGTTTTTCAATTATAGGGGAATCCAACATTAAATGTACACCATGGGAACAGCAACTTTTACGTTTTGTTGCGTTTGCTATTTATGATTGGTTCACATTTGGGTGATTATTATACAAACTAACCATAGCAAGAGGCACCACCTGATCATTTCATCTAATAAATGAGATTAGTCACATATCCGGTATTCTGTGTTTGTTCACTCTTAACTTCTGTGGACAAATGGTGTATTTCAGTAGACGGAAAGCGTTAAGCCTACATTTATAATTTTTGGGTTGAATGACTATATACCTAATTCTGTTTGACTGCATTCTGCTGTTCACCTTGGACATCGTCAGACCAGGAGACCACTGCCTTGATGAAGTCACCACGGTGCTCTCTACCTGACCAGGAGGAGCCACCTGGACAGCCAGCCAATCAGCACCAAGGAGGGAGGGGCTCGTTGAAGAGGAAGAGGAGGACGGCTGGTTCGACTTGGACCCGGCGGAGCATCAACTGGAGGTGGATCTAAACTCAGTAGACATCGTCACAACCTTAACTTACCTAGCACAACCTAAACTGAGTAGACATGGTCACAACCTTAACTTACCTTGCACAACTTAAACTGAGTAGACATGGTCACAACATTAACTTACCTTGCACAACCTAAACTGAGTAGACATGGTCACAACCTTAACTTACCTAGCACAACCTAAACTGAGTAGACATGGTCACAACCTTAACTTACCTTGCACAACTTAAACTGAGTAGACATGGTCACAACCTTAACTTACCTAGCACAACCTAAACTGAGTAGACATGGTCACAACCTAACATAACCTAGCACAACCTAAACTCAGACATGTGGGGTACTGCGAAGCGCGCTGAACATACCCAGGCTTTCTTTGGAAAAAACTGGATAGACAAATACGAAACTCGCAATCAGAGTGAAATGGTAACACAAAGCTCACTTACTTAAGTCAATTTGTCGAGCTAGGTTTTCCGCTTTAGTTTCAATGCGCGTTCCCATAAATGGGCCATTTATCGCGTTGATTCACTCACCTTTACCAATGAATAGATCAAGAGCAGTATATTTCAATCAAGAGGAACAGATACTCATAATGAACTCCAATGAGGAGTTCAAGAATCAGACAACAGCTAGAGGCAAGCAACACAGTTGCACATAATAAGGCTAGGGAGGCGTGCTGGCAAAAAAATAGCTGATTGTTTGAATTTGTAACTGAAAAGATTCTGCATATTGTCTAAAAAATATCTATGGATGATGGATGAAAATGCAGAATTGTTCGCCATTAATCCCTAATGATTTCAAAAAGCAAAGTCCAACCTGCTGTATTCTATAATTTAAGGTACTCACTTTAAATACACCCTATGTAAGAAATGTATAGCATATGTTTTCAACCACTGAGAGGTAGCGGCGGTGGCGTAGTGGATTAGTAGAAGACCCTAACGCCAGCGACCGGGGTGCAAATGTCGCCTGTCCTTCATCATGCCTTATACCAGCCATACATTGGACACACATGGACACTAATGTTACACTCAATATCTGGCAGGTTGCGGTCCTACCCCTTCTCCTCTGATCTCTCCCGGGAGACCATCCGGTCGCTGGTTTACTACGCCTTGAGGGTATGGGCGGAGCCAACCTCCTTAGAGTTCCATGAGGTCAGTCTTCCTGTAGTCTGTCTTCAGTCTGCCTTCAGTCTGTCTGTCCGTCTTCAGTCGGTCTGCAGTCTGTCTTCAGTCTGCCTTCAGTCTGTCGTTCTTCTGCCTGTCTTCAGTCTGTCTTTAGTCTGTCTGTCTTCCTTCACTCTTACTGTCTTTAGTTTGCCCTCAGTCTTCAGTCTGTCTGTCTGTCTGTCTGTCTGTCTGTCTGTCTGTCTGTCTGTCTGTCTGTCTGTCTGTCTGTCTGTCTGTCTGTCTGTCTGTCTGTCTCCAGTCTGTCTGCAGTCTGTCTGCAGTCTGTCTTCAGTCTGTCTGCCTTCTGTCTATCTCTCTTCAGTCTGTCTGTCTGTCTTCAGTCAGTCTTCAGTCTGTCTGTCTTCAGTCTATCTCTCTTCAGTCTGGCCACTTTCAGTCTGTCTTCGGGCTATCAGTCTGTCTTCAGGCTGTCTATCTTCTGTCTATCTCTCTTCAGTCTGTCTTCAGCCTATCTTCAGTCTGTTGGTCTAAAGTCTGTCTGTCTTCCCAAAATCTGTGCCTCTGTGAGATATTGAAAACCTTGGCATCCTAACATATTTTTGGATGATTGATTCTGTCTAAATAAAAAGAATAGGTATAATATGGAAGTTAGCCAAACCACAAATGGATTCACCAGGAAAATGTAGAACAATGATCATGTCAACAATCAAATAAATTGAAAAACTCTAAATACAAATACAAAGAGAGTATACAAATGAGGAGTTATTAATTTACTCCTAATAATTGAAATGCATTTCAGTTGTTGTAGTATATGCAAGCGTCAATGTTTTCATCTAATTCTGGTAAACCCTAACAACCCAGTAAGCGTCTCAGTTAAACATCTCAATACACAGACGAATCCCAGAATAGTTTGTAATGCAGTCATGTACGTTTGGGGAAACAACGACGTGACCAACGTTTTGCAGACATCCTCCTGGCTTGCTGAGAACTGGTTGCACAGATAGTTTACATTGGTCCATCCTTGTTTTGACACGCCTCCCTCCTCCAGGTGGCCGGCCCCGAGGGAGCCGACCTGCAGGTGGACTTCCTCCATGGTCACCATGGGGATGGCTACCCTTTTGATGGGCCAGGCGGTGCCATCGGCCACGCCTTCTTCCCCTCAGACCCCAGGAGGGCGGGCGTCGTGCATCTGGACTCAGAGGAGGACTGGTCCTTCAGGAAACCAGGTAGCTTCTCCCAGCAAACTCGTTAGTTCAGCCCCTAACCACAGGTCCCACCTCCAAGGGCTTCACAGGCCCACATTACCAACACCCCCTAACCCTCTGATGACAAGAACTCCCAGAACGATCAGGGAAGAGACGTGGGGGAGGGAGGCAGAAGTAGACCCAGGGATGGGCAGGCATGGGTTCAGCATCAACATCAAGCCAGATCATAGAAGCTCTCTTTAACCGGAAGTGTTCATCAATTTAGAAATGTATTTAGGCCCAATCCCATTTCTACCCCTTACCCCTTCCCCTTACCTCTCCCCCTTATTCCTTCCCCTTACCCCTTCCCCCTCCCGCTTCAAAACAAGGGGGAGGGGTAAGGGGAAGGGGTAAGGGGTAGAAATGGGATTGGGCCTTAGAAAGTAATTGTATTTATAGCGCTTAGATATAAAAATAATTAAATATAAGTAAGGTAAAGTAATAATATATTGATGATAAGAAGAGCTCATTAACGACAGAAACAAAGCATCGGTACCTTATGCCCTTAATTACCTTCTTTCCCTCCCTTATCCCCCCCCCCCCTTCCCCTCAGGGTCCGAGGGGACAGACCTGTTCACCGTGCTGGTCCATGAGGGGGGCCACGCGCTGGGCCTGGCCCACTCCTCTGACCGCCGCTCCGTCATGAGGCCGTACTACCTGGGCCCCGCCGGGGACCCCCTGGGCTACAGCCTGGGGCCCCCCGACCGGGAGCGCATCACAGACCTCTACGGTGAGTAGACCGGTGGGCTCTGAGGTCGGCCAGAGAGAGACGCCTCAGGACGGACCCTAGTCCACCCCTAGAGCCACCCCTAGTCCACCCCTAGTCCACCCCTAGAGCCACTTGTCCTGTACCCGGGTAACCCCAACCCCAGAGCGGGTGGGCTGCTTCCTCCGTAACCAATAACTAATACCAATAACCAATAACTAATAACCCATACCTAATAACCCATAATTAATAACCAATAACTAATAACCCATACCTAATAACCAATAACTAATAACCCATACCTAATAACCAATAACTAATAACCCATACCTAATAACCAATAACCAGTAACTAATAACTAATAACCCATACCTAATAACCAATAACCAATACCTAATAACCAATAACTAATAACCCATACCTAATAACCAATAACCAATACCTAATAACCAATAATTAATAACCCATACCTAATAACCAATAACCAATACCTAATAACCAATAACTAATAACCAATAACTAATAACCCATACCTAATAACCAATAACTAATAACCCATACCTAATAACCAATAACCAGTAACTAATAACTAATAACCCATACCTAATAACCAATAACTAATAACCCATACCTAATAACCAATAACCAATACCTAATAACCCATACCTAATAACCCATACCTAATAACCCATACCTAATAACCCATACCTAATAACCAATACCTAATAACCAATACCTAATAACCAATACCTAATAACCAATACCGAATAACCAATACCGAATAACCAATACCTAATAACCAATACCTAATAACCAATAACCAATAACTAATAACCCATACCTAATAACCAATAACTAATAACCAATACCCAATAACCAATACCTAATAACCCATACCTAATAACCAATAACTATGTGGTTGATCTTATGTTCAGAGCCAATATTCTGGACCATTTTTCCAAATAGTTTCAGTAGCATTTAAAGATAATTTAAAGATAATTTAAAGATCATTTACAGATCATTTAAAGATCATTTAATGGCAGAACCCAAACTCTGCGCGTGTTGTTTTCTGTTGCACCCAAAGGTCCCACGGGTTCTGCTTGGCATTTTGTATCGGTGACTAGCAGGTTTGAATCACTGGTTAATTAATGGGGTCATTATTTTTGTAATGCAACATGCACACGCAGACCAAACATACTTGAATTTATATCGAAACAAAATCGCTTTAAAATATATGTGCTTTACTTCCCCACCTGATACTTAACAGGAGAAGCCGAATCGCAAGGGGCTCTTTAAGTAATTAGGCTCTGAGAGCTGATTGGGCCAGCTGGCACTATTGGGCGGCAGGCCTAAGAGGCATATGTTGAATGGAGTGTTTAAATAGATTGAATATGACCAACACTGCTCCTTCCTTCCCTCCTGCTCCTGTGTAGAATATATACACACACAGTACTCCTTGCTTTCGCATACAAATTATTAAATTAAATTTAGGACGAACAATCACCTAAGTAAAAGCCTTTTTAGAAGTGTGAATTCATATTGATTATGAAGCATATCCTCAGTGTATTGATTGCCGTTATCCATGCAGTATATGACAAACTGACCTCATCAGTTTGAGGCACAAACTCACAAAAATAGGTTGTGCAGAATGTCTATTCAAAGTAATCTGAATTTAGATGTTCCACATGTTGTGTCTGTGTGTGCACGTGTGTGTATATCTCTGTGTGTGTGTGTGTGTGTGTGTGTGTGTGTGTGTGTGTGTGTGTGTGTGTGTGTGTGTGTGTGTGTGTGTGTGTGTGTGTGTGTGTGTGTGTGTGTGTGTTTGGGTGTATTGTCCCCCATTCCTGTGCTTCCTAGGAAAGAGAGCTGAGCTGCTGACTGCAGACGCACCTCATCTCAGTCCTGACCCCCGCCTGCGCCATAGAGGACCAGGCAGACATGGGTACCCCCAAACATTATTATCATCACACACACAGGTCAGACATAGAGGGTTTAACCCATCACAAACATCTTCACACATCGATAACACCAGAGCGGACTTAGATTTTGCCCTCTCCAATCTAAATGTGTATGATGTTCTTGTTATGTGTGTATTTTTTACGTGCTGTACCACAATAGGCCTCGATGGTGTTCTAAGTCTAAGTCTTAGACCTTAGTCCCTGTTCACATACTTTTGAGTAGTTTACCACCCTGGTTATCTGGCCTCCAGTCTCCCCATGGTTCGAATAGACTCACTGACCTTCACCTTTCCACCAACCTCGACCTGAATGTTAAACCTCCAACAAAATGAGAAGAACGGCATCTGGAAGTTATATTTTTTGCCTATATGTGAGCTACCAATTGTGTGAGTGAGTGAGTGAGTGAGTGAGTGAGTGAGTGAGTGAGTGAGTGAGTGAGTGAGTGAGTGAGTGAGTGAGTGAGTGAGTGAGTGTTAGAGTAAGAGAGGCATGTGTATAGGTACATACTCACACTTCTTGAAGGCTAACTATGACTTTAACATTACTGTTCATTTCTATCTTTACCCAAGTGATTTCATTGATCGTTGCAACACCAGTTTCGACGCAGTAGCCAAGCTCAGAGGAGAAACATTTTTCTTCAAAGGTCAGCATGTACACTACTTTCTAGAGAATTACCTATGTTCTCCTCACACTACATTTGTTGGGCAATTTGGGCTTCTTTTATAGTGATCGCTAGCCAAAATATATTGCTCGTCAAGTGGCAATAAAACTTTCAATAGGTTATTTTATTGAAATTAATTAAGGGCAACTCTGGAACGATTGTATCGGAAGTATCCTTCGAAATTATTTTTGGCAAATGCGTGATTCACCTCAGAGTAAAGATGTGGTACGGCCTTCTCCTTCCCCCCTCTGAACCCCCTCTGAACCCCCTCTGAACCCCCTCTGAACCCCCTCTGCGCCGGGTGTCCGTGCTTCAGGGCAGAGCATGTGGAGAGTCAGCAGGGGGGGTCTGGTCTCCGGCCACGGAGCCTCCATTAGGAGGCTGTGGACCGGCCTACCTGACCCCCTGCCCACCCTCCAGGCCGTGTTGGAGAGGAAAGGGGACCATGGCATTATGTTCATCAGCGGTAAGCCCGTGCATACAGAGCACTCTCACTGGCACCACTAACCCCTAACCTTAAACAAATGGCTTTTAAGGCAAAAAAAGAATGATCAACTGGCACTTGTTAAACTCTTTTGTTCTGAGTTATTATTTTAAATTATGAATAATAATAAGAGCTATCCACCGTTTGAAACAACTATTAAAAGAGGAGAAAGGTTGATCCTCTCATCCACGTTATCCCCCTTTGCATGAGGGATGCGTCCAGATTCTGGTGCCACAGAACGCATGTGGAGAAAAGACTATCAATGGGCTGATTGAGTCAGGAGTGAATGGTCTCTTACTGTTTGTCTGTTTGCTTTAAGCAATACGTTGAGTAAGGCAAAAGGAAATATCTCTACAGAAAACCATAGTAGAACGTACTCTGATCCCATTCTCTCCTCTGCTGGCTGCAGACTCCAGGGTTTGGCTGTTCCAGGACCTGTCTCTGCAGGAGGGCTACCCTCGACTCCTCTCAGACCTCCGCCTGGACACCAGGGACGGGGGAACCACCCCTGGGCTGAATGGTCTGGTGTGGGACTCTGAAGAAGGGCCTGTGTGGGGGGTGATGGGGGAACCAGCAGAGAAGGACAACGACACCTGGGCTAGCCTCCTCCAGGCGGGCGTCAACGGCATCACCACGGATACGGGCGGTGAGATGTCCTCTGTCCTATGTCCTGTTTCGATGTCCTCTAGGCCTTATAGTAAAAGTATCTCTCAGACGCATTGTGTCATTGTGACTTCAAAATACCATGAACCACTTTTACATGTCCTAAGAAGAACCTGAGGTCTGAGTTTGGCAAAGACTGGCCGAAACACATGAGTTAAAACCTGTTTTTGGCAATAATATTAATTCAGTGTGCCAACAGGGCATGGAATACTATGTTCAAAATCCTAGAAGACATACGAAACATACACAAAACTGGCACTCTAACTCTCCGTCCATCTGTTTAGATTCCATCTTCCTCTTCAAAGGAGACCGCTACTGGAAGTTCCTGTTCCCTGGCTCCTCCCCAGAGCCGGGGTACCCACGACCCCTGGCCGCTGATTGGCTCGACTGCCCTGACACCTCCTCACCCGTGCCAGCCGACGCGTCTCCGTCGTTTCATCCCGTCGGACGCCAAGGGGTCCAAGAGAAATGGAGAGAGGAGCGAGTCGGACATGTGGAAGAAGGAAAAGACAAGGAACATGAAAACGGAGTCAAACATGGCGACGGAGAACGGAGCAGACCGCAGCTCCACGCTTGTATCTGCAGTACAGCGCCAGTGACCAGGACCGCCCCCCTCAGTACGGCCTTACTCCTAGGAACTTGGATCCTGTCCGCTATGTAATGATGGCCGTTAGTGAAAGTTCTCAGAGACCATGTAAAACCAGCCTGTGGCAGTTAATAGACTTTGTGAGTTCAACTATAGATATACAAGGTTACAGCTGGGGTTAAGGTAATGAAAGAGGGGAAGGGAGGGGTTACGGTTCGAGTAGAGGTAGTGGGGGGATCTGAATTGAGGCATGATCGAACCGGCGGTCTCTGAGCTTCTACTGGACCAGTACTCTGGCCTCGACGAATTGTCATTAAACTAGCTAGGCTTGTACATTTGGAGGAACCAGCCAGGCCTGAGGGACTGAGGGCCTTCAGGCCTCCATCCATCCAGGACACTCCTCCATATCAAACGACTCTTCAGCAGCAGGTCTGCCCCCTGGAGGAAGAGTCATGAACAAGAATTGAAGGGCACTCAACCCTAACCCTCACCGGGTAGGCAGATAGACAGGTAGGGAGATAGACAGGTAGGTAGAAAGACAGACAGGTTGACGGACAACTAGGTAGACACACAGAAAGGTAGACAGACAGGTATGTAGACAGACAGACAGATCGACAGGTAGGTAGACACACAGACAGGTAGTTGATTGTAGTTGAATAATTGATTGGGCAGAAAGTAATGATTGACAGCTTATGACAGGTAGCCATAGAAGGAGCAGATTTGTTCATTTTTGTCAGAGCATTTTAATTATTAATGCTGTCAGAATGTCAAGAGAATCTCCATAAATATGACAACTTTTCATGTGCAAGTTGCACCATCAAGTAAACAGACTAAAGAAAAGGCTTCAGTTTGTGTTTGAGGACGCTCGCATGTTGTACATTGTGGAATGGTAGGAAAACAATAAACAGAGGCATGTGTAGAATATGTGTTTTATTAATTATGGTAACAATTGTACACAAATTGTTCAGATCATCTAGGCAATACAATTTATCTAAATCTATGTTGCATAATGTATATTGTTTCTCCTGAGTAAATGTTTGTAAATAGATCAACATAATTTCCCCTTTGCCGTTATATCTTTCAACCCGTAACATCCTTCGGTACCAGGTACTTTTCAAATTGGATCATAGCTAATAGTACAATCAGGGGTGGACTGGGAGAAAAATTCAGCCCTGGCATTTTCTCTCCAGACCAGCCCACTGCATTATTAGCACTAGGGGTGGGACGAAACGAACGGGAAGAACCCTGTATATCCGAATAATAGTACAGTTTTTTGTTTTTCAAGTTTGTGTTTCTTGTGCTGCTGACAAGAAAGGTGTGAAACCCGAACAGGAAGTTAACAGACATCCTGTGGTGGCTGCATCTCCACCCGCCAGTGCCTAATTTGAGGGGGAGCAAGGGGGAGCGCGCTCCGGAAGCTCTGACGTGCGCTCCGCCAGCTGGATCTTGAGTGTGTGTGTGTGTGTGTGTGTGTGTGTGTGTGTGTGTGTGTGTGTGTGTGTGTGTGTGTGTGTGTGTGTGTGTGTGTGTGTGTGTGTGTGTGTGTGTGTGTGTGTGTGTGTGTGTGTGTGTGTGTGTGTGTGTGTGTGTGTGTGTGTGTGTGTGTGTGTGTGTGTGTGTGTGTGTGTGTGTGTGTGTGTGGGGCTAATACTGTGTGCATGTGTGTATTTTGTTCAGATGTGCAGCAAGAGAGGTTGGACTTGGAGTGACGCGAGTCGGTTGAGTGATGTGTGATAAATCTGCGAGGAGTTAGCGAAAGTAGTGAACTTTATTATTATTATGGTTTTTGTGGTATTCTGGTATTGTTCTGGTTAATAATATGTGTAGACTGTGTTGACGGTCTCTATGGTTACTGCTGCTGCGTGCTAACGTCACGGGGACGCACAGCATGCTGGGGCGCGTTGGTCGTTGTTGTTGGTTGGAACTGGGCTAATAAAGCTAGTGGGTGTAACACCGTTCGCTGTCTACACTATCATCATTCATGCACATCTACATGGTGTCAGAAGTGAGCCGAATCTAATTTAAGATGGCACAAGGACTCCGCCGGATCGACCCGCTCGTCTTTAATGAGGATATCGCTCACAACTGGGAGAAGTTCAAGCGGGAATGGCATGTCTATAGCAACGCCGGGCTGGCGACGGCTAGTACGAAAGTGCAAGCCTACACGTTTCTCAACCTCGCCGGTCCGGAGGCATTGGATAAATTCGACACATTTGATTTTGCGGCCGACGAGGATCGCGAGGACCCTGCCGTGCTGGTAAAGAAATTTGAGGAATTATGCCTGCCGGTAAAGAACGTGATTATGGACAGACATGCATTCAACACAACTGACCAGAAACGGCATGAGTCAATCCAGTCATATGTTTCCGCGTTGAAGGTCATGGCCAAGAAATGTGACTTCGGAACACTGCATGATGAACTGATTAGAGATCGTTTGGTCTGTGGTATTCACAATGACTCTGTCCGTGCACAGCTTTTAAAGGAGAAGAAACTGACGCTTAATTCGGCCGTTGAGATCTGCATGCTACACGAACGATCTGAGAAGGGCAACAGAGAACTAAAAAAGGAAGCAGAGGTGTGCACAGTGCAATTCGACCCATGCACAAACTGTGGTGGCCAACACGCACCAGACCGGAACAAATGTCCAGCGCTCAACAAGCGCTGCAACACGTGTGGAAGAATGAACCATTTTTCTAGATGCTGCAGATCAGGCAAACCGTTTGCCCCCAACAGGCCAGGGCAGGCTCCGCCCCCCGCTGCACGCAGAGGCAGATACACACACGTGAGTGAACTTGACACGCAGCCACTGCAAGGGCCAACTGATGTGTTTCACTGTGAGACTGTGGAAATGTATTACTGTGAGAGCATAGACAAGCCAGAGGATGTGCGTGGACAAGATGAGAGGTTTGCTGAGCTGTCTGCATGCAACACTGGCAGACAACTGACTGTGAAAATTGACACTGGGGCCAAATGCAACGTCATATCCAGGGCTCTTCTACAGTACATTGATCCTACTGCTCAAGTCAACCTCAACAAAAAAGCAAATCTTGTAGCGTACGGAGGTCATATAATCCAGACTCTTGGTGCGGCAGACATGGTTTTTAGTTGTGGTTTGCTAAGTTTCCAAGTTGTGGACAGAAACGTCAAACCACTGCTGGGTCTCAGAGACAGTGTCCGGCTCGGCTATGTGATTTTTGGACCAGAGGTGCATGCCGTCGTCCAGCAGGAGGCGCCAGGGCTGACGGAGTACAAGGACCTGTTCGACACCAGCGCCATTGGCAAGCTGCCGGTGGTGTATCACATGCGCCTGGATAACACCGTGCACCCAACTGTATGCGCTCCAAGACGGGTGCCACTGGCCATGAAGGACAAGATTGTGGCGGAACTGCATAGAATGACCCGACTCGGAGTCATCACACCGGTTCAGGAACCCACTGAATGGGTTTCAGCCATGGTGGCTGCGAGCAAACGAGATGGGAGCATTAGACTGTGCATCGACCCCGTCAACCTCAACAAAGCCCTCCTCAGACCCCACCACCCGTTGAAAACTGTGGAAGAGGTGATCGCTGACATGCCTGATGCCAAGCTGTTCAGCATTCTGGATGCTAAGTGTGGTTTCTGGCAGGTGCCGCTCAGCAAAGAATCCTCGAAACTCACCACCATCATGACTCCTGTGGGCCGTTATGCCTTTCTGCGGATGCCCTATGGCATCACCACGGGGAGTGAAGTTTTCCAGCGGTGCATGGAGCAGCTTTTCGAAGGACTGCCGTGTGCAATTGTGATAGATGACATTTTAGTGTGGGGCCGTTCGAGGGAGGAGCATGATCTCCGTCTCCGCCAAGTCATGGACAGGATACGGGCTGTCAATCTCAGACTGAACCCTGAGAAGTGCCGTTTCAGGGTCACTGAGGTTGCTTATGTCGGTCACCTGCTCACCGACCAGGGTGTGAAACCCGACCCTGCCAAGACCGCTGCCGTCCGCCTGTTTCCCCCGCCTGAGGACAAGAACGGTCTCCTAAGGTTCCTAGGCATGACCAACTACTTGGCCAAATTTGTACCAGACTACAGCGAGGCCACGGCGCCCCTGCGCGAGCTGTTGCGCCAGGATGTAGACTGGTGCTGGCTGGAGCTCCACACAGCGGCGTTCACAAAGCTCAAGGAACTTATCGCAGGTCCCCCAGTTCTGCGGTACTTTGATGTGCACCAACCTGTTGTGCTGTCAGCTGACGCCTCACAGCACGGACTAGGTGCTGTCTGCCTCCAAAACGGCAGACCGGTGGCTTTCGCTTCCAGGGCCCTCACGGAGACTGAGTCACGCTATGCTCAGATTGAGAAAGAGCTCCTGGCCCTTGTCTATGCTTGCACAAAATTCCATCACTACATATATGGACGGGCTGTGACTGTTGAGACTGACCATCAGCCGCTCGTTACCATACTGAAAAAGCCACTTCACACAGCCTCTGCGCGCCTACAAAGGATGATGCTCCGCTTGCAGCGTTACAACCTCGATGTCATCTACAAGAGGGGCAGGGAGCTCTACGTCGCTGATGCTCTCTCCCGTGCACATCTGCCCTCCACTGACCAAGCTGAGGACATGGAGGAGTACGAGGTTATGGTGGTGGACGTCCTCTCCTCACACAGTGTTGAGGAACTGAAGCGTGAGACGTTGGCTGATCCTCTCTGCCGGCGTCTCGCTGAGGTCGTTTCTGCAGGCTGGCCCGATGCATTTAGGGAGGTGCCACGTGACCTGCGACCGTTCTACGCCATGAGAGAGGAACTCACGAGTGACAGTGGTTTGCTCCTCCGTGGACGGCGGTTCATCATTCCACACTCCCTCCAGCATTACTACATGCAACAGCTGCACCAGGGCCACCCTGGTCTCGAGGCCACGAAGCGCAGGGCCAGGGAGACAATGTTCTGGCCGACTATCTACACTGACATTGAAAGGGAGGTTTCCAGGTGTGCCCCCTGCAATGCTCTCAAGCCACACCAGCCTAAGGAGCCCCTTCAACTGCATGACATCCCTGACCTACCCTGGTCCCTCACCGCAGCAGATGTTTTTGAGTGGGAGGGGAAGGAGCATCTTGTGCTTGTGGACTCCTACTCTGGCTGGTTCGAGATAGACCGGCTCTCGGGCACAACAAGCGCCACATTGGTGGCCAAGTTTAAACAACACTTTGCTACTCACGGGGTACCACAGCAACTCATGACAGACAATGCTGCTTACTTCACAAGCAGGGAGTTCCGGGAATTTGCTCGCAAGTGGGACTTCTGTCATGTCACCAGCAGTCCACTGTACCCTCAGTCCAATGGGCTTGCTGAGAGGGCTGTGCGCTCGGCAAAGCACCTGCTGGAGAAATGTGCACGCGATAGAACGGACATAGACGCCGCTCTCCTCAGTCTTCGCAACATGCCCAGGGACGGGTTGCCGTCGCCAGCTCAATGCCTGCTCTCTCGGCGCACCAGGGCTTTCATTCCCATGACCAAAGCCATGTACTCACCCGAAGTGGAGACACGGGTCCAGATGGCTCTAACACAGGTGAGACAGAGTGGAAAGGCCTACTACGACAAGTCAGCTAGGCCACTGGCTCCACTGCGAGCTGGGCAGACAGTGAGAATGCAGACAAAGAGAGGACACGACAGGCTGGCAACAGTGCTAGGAACAGCACCACAACCGAATAGTTACCAGGTCCAGGCTGGAGATGCAACATATGTGAGGAACAGACGCCACCTACTCCAGACACCTGAGACCTATGTTCCTGACTCCACGGCAGGGGACCCACCTGCTGTTGCTGTAATCGCACATCCACGAAGCCCACAACAGGACAGTGTGGGACCGGAATTGTCGCAGGGACAGCGGCCTGTGATTTTTACTCGCTCAGGGAGAGCGTCGAGACCCAGCTCTCTCTACGAGGACTTTGTCACAGACCAGCTCTGTGATGTGCTGGCACACTGACATTTGACCCCCAGCCTGTTCTGACTGTGTGGACTGTTGGACACTCTTTCTAAAAAAAAAAAAAAAGATATGTTACATGTTCTGTATTAGGTGTTTGGGTTTTCATATGCAAGTCTGCTATTTTCTATTATGTGCCATGTTCTATTGTCTGCTGTTTTCTATTGTCTGCCGTTTCATGTTATGTGCCTCGTTAGCATCTAACTTAAGAAGGGGGATGTAGACTGTGTTGACGGTCTCTATGGTTACTGCTGCTGCGTGCTAACGTCACGGGGACGCACAGCATGCTGGGGCGCGTTGGTCGTTGTTGTTGGTTGGAACTGGGCTAATAAAGCTAGTGGGTGTAACACCGTTCGCTGTCTACACTATCATCATTCATGCACATCTACAATATGTATCTATTTGTTAACGTGGCCAAGTTGTCATGCCAGATTGTTGTTCTAACTAGGCCTACTATAATCTATGAGGTAGCCTATCTATTTGTTTTCATCTTTTGATGCGACGGAGATCCATTTTCAAGGACTTGGTGTATTTTGTTGTGTTGAGAATACAATGACTCAATGACGCACCTGCGAGTGCATGACATATTCCTCAACTGTTAGTAAACAACGGTAAACTTTATAACGTGTGGCTGTGTCTCAACCTAACATATGTTTACTATTTTTTCTGCGTACATCCCCATTCACGAGGCTTTAGTAGGCTAATTTCTTGCGATGTTGAAACCCCCCCCCCCCCACGCCGCTTTTTTTCTACTCGTCCTCAGCGCTCCGGGAGCTCCCACTTGACAAATTAAGCACTGCCACCCGCCATATCTACTGCAAAACCCTTGTTAAATATCACACATGATCCAACGTTAAGTCTGTGACTGTGAAAATCGTTTGGTGTAAGACCAGCATTAGTTTACAAGGTTGACAATGTAGTGATTGCTGCTAAAATACTCTCTTTATAATGTTTATTTTCAGCTTTTTTCTTGCTGTGGAATTGCGGAAAGGTTTCATCAAAATTGGCCTTTGGAACAAGCAACACCTTTAAGGTGGGAACAGTCATGCGGTTCCTCTCATCAGTACTTGCTCATTATGGAAAAGATCAGCTCAACGGGAGCATTTGTGCCAGGCAGACACACGGTAAACCAGGGACGTCACTAGGATTTAGAGGGTGGGGGGGCTTAGCCCCTAGCAGTTTCCGAAATGCATGCCGAATCTTTTTCATCTCATCTTTAAAGTGGCTCTTTAATTCCTCATTCATTACAGTAGAGAGCAGCAGAGCATCTATCAGGGCCGGTTTTCAAGCTCACTCTCTTTTCTTGCCTTAAGACCTCCTTCTTCCCTCTCTATTTCTGCCTGCCACTGATACTTCTCTATTGTGTCTGACAACAGTCTATACATTGAACAGAGGGTATCATAACGGTGTGGTGCATCCCTGAATTAATTTAGTCACTTGTACTCAGTTCAAGTCCTAATGAAATTTTACAATAAAAAATAATAAACAGTAGTTTGGGCTGGTCGTTATTTCATTGACACAAGAAGACCACTTGTTGGAAGAACGTAAAACAAACTCGACCTGTATACCTAGTAGATCTTGACCGACTTCGCAGGCTCCGTCAGCCTCAGCTCAATAGAAGAGGCAAGCATCGTAAAAGAAGTGCCGGTTTTGGGACGGTTCTGTGCTGTGCCACACTGTAGCGCTACGTTACCCTAGAGACATTGGTGACGTATTCATAATTAACGTAAATTAATGAATAAATTCAAAAATCCCAGCGTAATGCTTGCCCAGCACTAGGTGTCAGCAGAGATCGACTTAACTGAAGAGCAACTTCGTAACAGCTCCATGAGACAAGCCTTTATCCAAGCTGTAGAAGGGGTCGCTGACTCAAGCACAGAGTGGAGACCCTGGATATGTCCATCATGTTAAAACTGCTAAAAAGCGTTGGGGGAGGACCATGACGCAGCCGCTCAAATTACCTCCACCAAAACGCCCTAGAATACAGCCGTCGAAGCGGCCAAACCCTGTGTAGATCAGAGTGTAGCGGCTCTTGGCAGCGTCGCTATAACACACAAACAACTGTTGTATGGTTTGTTGGCAGAACCCCTAGCCAATAAGAGCGTCATCTTAAAAGATAGCATCCCTAGGGGCTAGAGACAGAGGCTCGAAAGGGTCCCGGGATAACCCACACAACACGGTGGGAAGACCCCTCCATGGTGCAAAATGTTTTTAACATGTCTAACCATGCAAGAATCAATTGACCAGCGGTTAACCGAAAGACCACCAGGTAAGACGTCATTAAAAGGGAATCCCCTTGAGAAGTGCCAGGGGGCTTCCCCAATATCTGGCAACACAGAGCCGGTACGGTGAGTACCCTGAGCTTATGTCGCCTTGGGAACCAACCTCTGGGTAGCCACTGCGGTAGTCTACACAAAAAGGGGCGGACACAGGGGCACCACGGGGTGGGCATCTGCCATCAGCCCCCACTGGTGCACAGACGGTGCGGTCACGCTCCTGCGAAAGCGGTAGAGGGGCCAAAAGGACTGCATCCCACAGAGGAGGCTAGAGCCTCGCTGTCATCCTAGCCGAGTCTAGGGAAACTCCCAAGTAGACCAGCCGATGGCTGGGGAGCGGTGAGCTCTTCCCAAGGAAGAGCGATGGTTTGTCACCGTCATGGTGTCTCGTCTCACAGCTCCCTCTGAGGGGCTCAGGGTAAGGTCATCGAGATATAAAATAATATTTTTTATCCCTTGACGCCCTGAGCGGCACCAGCACAGGGAAATCTCCTGTGAGCCTTGTGAATAGGAACGGGGAGGAAAAACATCCTTGAGATCCACGGATGTGAACCAAGCTTCCCCTCGCATTCAGCTCTTTCGGAGCAACACTCTGGTGATGATAATTTTTCTGCGTAACAACTGATTTGTGGAAGACACAAGATCCAGCGGCCTCCGCTGCAGAGCCATTGGGGTAGAAAATAACCGAATTCTATCACTTCAACTCACAAATAAGAGAGCATGAGGAATCGAGGAGTCCATAGCAAGTATGACAGAAGACTTTATTGCTACCCGCGAACAGGCGACAACAACGCCGAGTGGCTTGCAGAACACACTGCAGAATGATTCTCGTCCTGCTCCATATATACCCAATATTGTCTTCACTTTTTGCAAGTCATCCTCCAAGACTTACATAACATGTCAGACCATATAGATAACGTATGGAGAATAGATCGGTTCAAAGTTCTGTGTTTACGGCGCAGTTCCTGCCCCTTGGACCCTCCATGTGGAATCAGTATTTTAGGCCCGACTCGTGTCAAACCCCACTTATAGTGGAAAGGTGACTAGCTATTTTCCACCATTAATGTACTTAAATGATACGTAGGCCTGATAATAATCATAGTTTGCCATAGAATATTGGGTTAATTTCTTCCATACCATGCTCGCAGCGGGTTCCGGCAACTTAGCTAGGCCGAGGATGTACAAAACCCAATGGCTACAGCGATGATCAGGAGAATAGAGCGAGTCTTTTATTTCTGACTCAACCCAATTTCATAGAATCTATGAAAAAAGGGGCGATGCAGAGCAAAAAAGCTTCTCCTACGTCCGTCACTGGGGGCGTAGCTAGGAAACAACTGAAACCGCCATCTAATGCGAGCAACACAGCCCCTCTAACATCCGCTCCCAACGAGACGAGCGGAGTGATGGAATTGCTCGACTGCAGGCCGAGAATACCTCTGCAGGGCAGGCCGAAGGGACAGAGGACCGGGCCAGGAGCGTAATAACGGGCAGCTCCGTCTTCTCCTTACAGCAAACCGACTGCAGAGGGAGAAAAAGGCGAAAGTCGGGGTCTAGGGGAATGGTACACGCGGGCGTACAAATGGCGTTAGGGGACGAGTCCCAGCCCGCTCATGAAGCACACAGGAACGCTGCACGGAGGTGGGAGAACCGCGGCTATACTACGCCGCCTTACAACCGCCCTACAGTGTCTTCACACTGTGTGTGCGATTGAGTTGCTTGTCTGCAAGCGGAAAAAACACGCTGGAGGTCCCTCCATCACTTCTCAACATCCATCTATGTTGAGAAATAACCTCGCTCTCGCCAACACGCAAAGCGCTCGGGGAGAGGGCGAGCAGACAGTGGATAAAAGCTGTCTGGCCCCTCCCATCTTCACATCGTGTGTGATGTCTGGCTGGTCTGCAAGCAGAGGCAGGCCGAAGAGTTTGTGCGATAGAGGACCGTGCCACGAGCGCGTCTTCTCCTTACAGCGAACCGACTGTAGGGAGCAAAGGGGGAAATGTCGGGGTATAGGGGACGCTGCACGGAGGCGGACTAACAAGGGCTATACTACGCCGCACCACAACCACTGGGCTGAAGGGAGGGCGAGGGAGCGTGACAATTCTACACGTGATTGTGTAAAGTGTGTCTTTCTAACTTTCCATAATTTATATATTCAACATATTTCATATTATGTGTGGAAAGAAAGATAAAACGGGTCGGTTCTTCCGCGGTCTGGTCCCCCTCGACGTAGCGATGACGACAGCGTTTTCCACGTCGTCTGGCTGGAGACTGTCATGGCCGACAGGCAGAGGAGAGCAGGTTATGCTCGTAACATCCGCAGCGCTCATTGAGGCACAGACACACGTCCGTCACACAGAGCAGCGAGGCTGTTTGGGGACAGTGGGAGTAGGCGGCTGTACGCTCGGACGCCATCCGGTGCCTGGACAGAAGACCGCTTTTAGGGGTTTCCCTCCACCTTGTTCGGTATCCTTCTATGATGCCTGGCACCGTCAAAGCGACTGCCGTGGCTCCGTTAGGGCGCAGATGCAACATAAGGCGTGCTGCTGGAAGCATCGCCGGGCAGGAGGAGCAGAGAGGCCTTCCCTCTGTGGGCTCCGTCACGCCGCCACTGCGTTTCTTCATCGTAGATAGTCGAAGTAGTTGACTGGTTTCGGTGATTGCTGAAAGAAAAGGGAGGACGGACGCTGCTCTGCACCTCATTATATACACACGGTACCGAGGGGAATGTGGGCGGTGCCCACATCGATCGGGTACATGGTTGAAATTTTCCGTGCGCTTACGGGACAAGCCGATAAGAAGAAGCCTGGATGCCGTAGGTTACATGAATTAGAACCAGGAAGTGAAAAGGCGCTGTCCAGCAGCAAAACCCGCGTAGGGCTCTACGTCATGACACATCCCTATCATTTGAAGTGACCGTGATCCGTGAAGTGAGTATAGGACAGTCAATGATATGCATACAACACATTAAGTCTACAACTGCGCTGCGAAGAACTATGCTATCAAAGTGCTGCGTCTATAATGAAGTGTGTAGAACCACACTTAACAAAGGGGAATTATGTATGTTACATTCACTACAAAGATATATATATATATATATATATATATTGTGGCAACCCAGCTCTATGAGTGACCCGTGTTGGGAAAAATAACCTGCTGAGTACATCACATGTACATTACAAATATAGCTAACTCCTACCCTAGCCTGATGAGCACATCACATGGCAGTCACATTACAATATAGTCAACTTTTAACACATAACACAAACATGATAATATAGTCAGGTCAAGGCCAGAGCCAAGGCCCCATTTCCCAAGCAGGCAAATGGTAGACACTCAGACAATGCACCAGTCATCCTCAAGAACGGGAGAGCCACGTTAATTTATCACACAGGAGACACTTTGAAGCTCTCCCCCGTTAGGCAGAACACAAGAAGATACACATGCATATACTAGGGCCTGGGAGCCAAGGTCAAGCAAAAACACACAGAACCACACACACCTCAAACGCACACACCTCATCGAGAGGAGGATACAGCATAAGAATGTATCACACAGGGACTCTGGATCTTCTTCGGAAGCAGACCTTCTACGGAGGCGAAGCTCTGGACGAACCATCAGCGCTGATTAGGGACTTAGACATATTCGATTTCACTTTACTTAATAAATCCAAGGTCCTCGTGCCGACAGACTTTATTACCTCTCCGTCTCATTTTATCTGGTCCAGTAACTAGACAGACCGTTTTTCCCCTCACCCGCCTCCCCCAAAAGCACACGTTTAGGTCTGTTAAAGCCGTAAAGGCAAATTCTACTTCTCACCTTTAAAGCCCCCCATGACCTTGCTCCTCCTGACCTCTGTGACCTTCTGACCCCTATTCCTCCATCCTGCTCCCTCAGATCATGTAATCACATCTCCTCCTTGTCCCTCCTTCCCTCTCTTTAAAGCTCAGGGGACGGGCATAAAGGTCTGCACAGGGTGTAATAAATAAGAGACAGTTACCCTACTGAACTCCACATCCAGTTGAACTTTGCCCTGCACTATCCCACCATATTATTTACACTATACTATACTTGTATTACACTATATGACAATGTTGTCATATACAAATCTTGTTCAAACCGCACCTTAACTGCGCCTTTGCACTTCTTTTTAAATCTCCAATCTCCAATCAAAAAAGAGACAACAGTTACCCTACTGAACTCCACATCCAGTTGATCCAGTCTGCATACCTTAGATCGTATGAAGTTTGCTACACTAGCAGTAGCCCCTGTGTGTGGATCTCTCTTTCTCCCCAAGGTGTTGCAACAGGGAACGCTTGTGAGAATTATCTTCACTGAAGCAGCCATAAGGAAGGTCGAACTGACGACAGAGCCTGATACTGTTGAAATTGTAATTGGCTCCCTTTAAAGATGTTCTTCAAACAAACTATGACTTCAGCTTACGGTTTAAAGATCCCAACTTCGACAATGAACTGTGCAATCTAACAGAAATATCAGAGCTGCCTAAGCGACCTACCCTTAAAAAAATTCCAGTGCTTACTCTTGTGGAGGTACCCGTCCCACGGTCAACATCAAGTGAACTAAGCGACACACCCAGCCAGGCAGACACGGACAGGGTTAGGTAAGACAACGCCAGTGGCAAGAGGTATTTTATTGTAGCAGGCCTGTGAGTGTGGGGTTTCCACGCCACCAAGTTAAATAGAAAAAATTACACAAGTCCTCTGCTAGCCCTAGCCTTCCTCCTCCCCCATGTCTCTTTACTCCCCCTCTAAAGCCCAAGCCCCCCGGCTTAACGACCCCCAGGCTTGCCTCGTTAAAGGGAGGAAGTCCATGCAAGGCTTTGGGGTGGAGCCAGCAGGGTGCCAGACCTACAACCCCCCTCACTCCTCCCTGGCGTCTGCCACACACCCTCCACCTCAGCTCCGACCGAGAGGGAGGGGCGGTCCAGCCCCCTAGAGCATCCCTCCTGGTCAGGGCCTCTGCAATCCCCTGTGCTGCGTCGTCTCCCACTGGGTCGTCTCCGTCACCCACTGAGTCGTCTCCGTCTTCCATTGCGTCCGCTCCCACTGCGTCCTCGTCTCCCACTGCGTCGTCTCCCACTGCGTCGTCTCCCACTGCGTCGTCTCACCCACTGCGTCGTCTTGGTCTCCCAATGGGTCGTCTCCGTCACCCACTGAGTCGTCTCCGTCTTCCATTGCGTCCGCTCCCACTGCGTCCTCGTCTCCCACTGCGTCGTCTCTCACTGCGTCGTCTCCCACTACGTCATCACCCACTGCGTCGTCTCCCACTACGTCATCACCCACTGCGTCGTCTCCGTCTCCCACTGCGTCGTCTCCCACTGCGTCGTCTCCCACTGCGTCGTCTCCGTCTCCCACTGCGTCATCTCCGTCTCCCACTGCATCATCTCCGCCTCCCACTGCGTCGTCTCGGTCTCCCACTACGTCGTCTCCCACTGCGTCGTCTCCCACTGCGTCTTCTCCCACTGCGTCGTCTCCGTCTCCCACTGCGTCGTGTCCCACTGCGTCGTCTCCCACTGCGTATTCTCCCACTGTGTCTTCTCCCACTGCGTCGTCTCCGTCTCCCACTTCGTCTTCTCTGTCTCCCACTGCGTCGTCTCCCACTGCGTCCTCGCCTCCCACTGCGTCGTCTCCCACTGCGTCCTCGCCTCCCACTGCGTCCTCGCCTCCCACTGGGTCATCTCCGTCTCCCACTGCGTCCTCGTCTCCCACTGCGTCATCTCCGTCTCCCACTGCGTCGTCTCCGTCCCCAACTGCGTTGTCCTCCACTGGGTAGTCTCCCACTGCGTCGTCTCCCACTGTGTCGTCTCCCACTGCGTCGTCTCCCACTGCGTCGTCTCCCACTGCGTCGTCTCCGTCTCCCACTAGGTCGTGTCCCACTGCGTCATGTCCCACTGTGTCGTCTCCCACTGTGTCTTCTCCCACTGCGTCGTCTCCTACTGCGTCTTCTCCCACTGCGTCGTCCCCGTCTCCCACTGGGTAATCTCCGTCTCCCACTGCATTGTCTCTGTCTCCCACTGCGTCGTCTCCCACTGCGTCCTCGCCTCCCACTGCGTCATCTCCGTCCCCAACTGCGTTGTCCTCCACTGGGTAGTCTCCCACTGCGTCATCTCCGTCCCCAACTGCGTTGTCCTCCACTGGGTAGTCTCCCACTGCGTCGTCTACCACTGTGTCGTCTCCCACTGCGTCGTCTCCATCTCCCACTGCGTCTTCTCCCACTGCGTCGTCTCCGTCTCCCATGGTGTCATCTCCCACTGCGTCGTCTCCCACTGTGTCATCTCCCACTGCGTCGTCTCCCACTGCGTCGTCTCCGTCTCCCACTAGGTCGTGTCCCTACTGCGTCTTCTCCCACTGCGTCGTCCCCGTCTCCCACTGCGTCGTCTCCGTCTCCCACTGCGTCGTCCTCGTCTCCCACTGCGTCGTCCTCGTCTCTCACTGCGTCGTCCTCGTCTCCTGCTCCGGCCTCGTCTCGCGCTGCGGCCTCGTCTCGCGCTGCGGCAGCTTCCCATGCGGCAGCAGCGTCTGTTGCAGCGGCGGCGGCGCACAGCGGCTCTTTCTAAGGCGGCGTCTCTTACCACCGCGAGACAAGCCTGCTGGGTCCCAGGACGGGAACCTGCAGCCCCGCCGACATGACCGGCGGTCAGCGCTCCCACCAGCTCCTGGGTCAAGGCTAGCTGTGCCTTGTTCGCCTCCAACAGTTTTCGCATCCACTCGTCCATTGTTGTCCCTGTGTTGGTCTAACTATTCAACTTGGTTGGTTACTGCCTGCATTCTCCACCATATGTAGCAGGCCTGTGGGCAGTGGCGGTGGGTCAATAGAGGGCGCTAGGGCGCCGCCCCTCCGTGAAATATTCACTTGAATATAGTATCTGCCAACTATCAATCAACTATTATCAATACGAAATAAATCAACAAAAATACGTCCTTGTTTAATTGTGTGATATACTTCTCACTACCAGCAACCATTTAAATGCGTCTGAACGTCACTGATTTGGGCTAGGCTAGTTATTGGTCATTCATTCGAAATAAAGCCCTCCTCCAAGTCAGGGCCGCCGGCCACGTTAAAGTCAATGTAAGCTCGCTAACTTTTAGCTGTCTATCAAGCAGTTTATTGTTTACTGTTTATTGTTTGTTAAGATGGTGCGCAACGAATACGAATACCAAGACAAATTCCTAATATGTGTAAATGTATTTGTCAGTAAACCTTTTCTGATTCTGATTCAGAGATAGCTTTTCTTGGCACAAGAAAACTCGCCCTCGGGTTGCACCAGTGTGCACCCAAAGCCAATGGTATCGCTTTTCTTTTTTTTCATCACCACATGATTGGACGAAGAAGAGGCTAACTAGCAGAGAGTTTTTAGCACTTTCCACCCTTTTCAGTGGAGGAATTGGACTCCCCAAGCAATGTTATACTTAAAAGGAGCAAGTAAGTTACGTATTAATTTAATCTTTCGGCCTGTAGCATATAAACAAAATGAAGCGACTGTCCCATATTTCAAACTGCATTTGAAGTAGACATTGAGACTCACAAAAAATGGGAGCTATAGGACAGTGATCAAGATCTGTCTCAATATCAAAATAACAACAATGGGTCAAATAGCAATGGCTGGTGGAATGGCCATGAAGTAGGTCTGTATATGCAGTGTAAGCTTGTCCAGGCCCTACAAGTCAGGATGTAGGCTATGAATCTGAATGAATAGTAGGTAAATAGGTAGTGGCCATCCCCAAAATGCACCAGAATACAGGAAATCAAATCTATTAAATTCAATTTTTTTTAATGGCGGGGGGGGGGGGGGGGGGGGGGGGGGAACCCAACATTTTTGATCACCAGCCACCACTGCCTGTGGGTGTGGGGTTTCCACGCCACCAAGTTAAATAGATAAAATGACACAACACAGAGAGCAGTTCCAATGCAGAATGGTTTATTTACCTGGTAAACAAAACCAGGGTGGGAAAAGGGTCATCCACCTCCTTTATGCTACAGTCCAACGTCAGTCCAACACCTTCCACCTGTCGCTCTCTCTTAGGGCGTACCACGCTGCCAGGCCATCACACAGCTTCTACCTGTCCTTTGCTAGCCCTCCCTAGCCTCACATGTCTGTTTGCTCGCCCTCTTAAGCCCCAGCACCCCTGCTTAACGATCCCTAGGCTTGCCTCGTTAAAGGGAGGAAGTCCATGTAAGGCTTGGTGTGGAGCCAGCAGGTTGCCAGACCTACCACTCCCCTCACTCCTGCCTGCAGTCTGCCACAGTATATACCAACATTTTCAGTCGATTCGGAACATAGACTGCGTCAATCAAACCTGCTCCATCTCAGGGATGGAACCCACCTCGTTCCGTCCACGGAGCTCAAACACGACATCCTCGAGAGGCTAGCGGAGACCATAGATGCCTTGAAAGCATATATAACAAATGCTGAATTTGAAGCTGTTGCCTCAGCACTGGTGCGAGCACTCCCATGTCTCGAAGAACAAGGATCAGTGTCCGGCTGGAGCGGTTGGAAAAACAGCTTGACATTCAAGATGGGGAATTAACGAAACAAAAATGCGTCAGCGGGGTTACCGTGATGTCACCATGAACGGCGGTAAACATGGAAAGTACTCTCCTTGTGGAGAGCCACCTAACAAGAGAATCATGAAGCCAAAGAGAGGAGAAGTCAATTACTTACCAGATTATCCAGATGGGCAGGATGACTCGAGCCTGCTGAAGATGCTCGACAGCTCATGGTGGATGAAGTGAAAAGGATAACCCCAAATGGAGCCCTCACCAAGCAGAAGATGGATCTGACATTCGCTCTTCGAAGGGATGAAGTTGTGAAGGACAAGCCTGACATTACCCAGATATGTCAACGTTGGTCAGCTCTCTTTACTGATCACCAGGTAGGCTTATAGATTTGTCTCATATGCTGTATTCTACAAAGCCCCTCTGCTGCCACCAGAGGGGCTTTGAAGAGTAATACATGCTGGGTTGTTGCGTAAAAAGATCACATCATGGTGTCAACTCATTTGAACATGAACATGTCAGCAGGGTGGTTGGTAAGAGCCTAAGGCAGGAGTTCTACGAGGCCCTTGACCATCACAGTCCCAGGCTCATGGAAAACTTCAAGGCAAAGAGGGGCCTCACAGGGCAGGTCTTGGCTGACCTGATGCGACAAACAAAGGTTAGTTGATTCTCAACTCTATATTTACGTCTTGGAAAACAGTCTGATACATGATTGAGCTTGAAAGAACACACACGTGGTGTAAATAAATGTACTGGTATCGTGAGCCATCCTGTTGATAGACGCTTTCTTCTCTTTAACTTTGAATGGCCTAAACTCCTCAGAGTAATTACTCGCCACCCATTACATTAGTTTGCCAGGTTTTGCTAGTTGATCTGTAAATGAAGTATGCAAATAACTACCTGTATGCATAATGTCAAGAACACTGTGTGAGTGAACAGGTGGGGTCCAGTATGTATGACTCTGCTGTGTATTATTGATTATGTGTGTGCACTTAGTGTTCAGGGTAACATATGGACCCTATTTTAAGTGTGTGATGTCCTCTCTGCACCCTCAATCCACCAGGCTTCGGATGACAGAAGTGAGATGCCTTGTCCTCAGGGGGCTTCCTGTCATTCTTGGCGATGATCCATCCACCTTCTTCAAGGCCTGCTTTGTAAGCAACTTTGATTTTTCTCTATCTCCCTTTGCCCCCCTCCCCTCCTCTCTCCCTACTAGGGGTGTGAACGGGTACAATTATATATTTTTTTTAAGTGGACCGCTGTCGTTCTATAGGGGGATTATTTGTTTATGAACACGCCGGATGCGTGCGCAGAATGATCGCAAAAACAAAATTTGTTTGACCGGTTGCCATGGTTATCTCTGTGTGGTTAATTTGCAGTTGCGTTGTTAATTAGCGATGTTGTCAGCTTACTGTTACATTAAATTGTAATCAGAAAATGTGGTTATATGCTATAGACCCTATAGTATCGGTGGTATAAAGGCTGGGACGAATTTCAAATTATAAATATGTACACTTTATGTTGAAAGTATAGACCGTCACGATTCCCATTGAAACGAATGGCGTGGTGATTTTTTTTAAGGTTTTCGTTTACTGATTTTTCCTGAACGGTTATGATTTTCTAACCGGTTGCACGTGTAACCGTGCACACCTGTGCATGTGTTAATAGTTTAATATTTTTTGTTATTGTTTGAAAAAAAAAAACTTCTTGGAGGAGGCAAAACTGTGTTCACCCCAGATCATTTGTGGATGCTTCTTGCACCTTTCCTGAGTGATTTTCTGTAGCGGTCGCTGCACTGGGCAGTGGATCGACACTGGATAGGGCAGACATGTGGGCTGTGTGTAGCAATATGTTGTCATGTTGATGTGATCATGCCCTGTTCCTTTTTTCTGGACGTTGATGTTGAGGAAGGTTCATACAATGATGTGCCAGTGGGGATCCTCTGCCATGAACAGGAAAACATCACTCCACGCATGCAGTCCCTCCACCACCATGCGTCCTCAGTGGGAATCATCTTGGAGAGAAACATTGTGATGGATGGTCAGAGCCTGCCCCAGGCCATGTACATTTTCTTCGGACTTACCTATGCACTGCATCTCAACTACCCAAAGTACATGAAGAACACTTGATTTTTTTTAACAGGTACTTCTGAACTTAGGTAAGACAGTTCTGAAACCTAAACGTTGAACACTCAAGAATCAGCTTCCAATGTAAGATCCAGCATCTCCTCTTCCCAAGTCGTCAAATGTGAATATTTTCTTTTTTAATAATTGGTAGTTGTGGAGGGTGTGTGGAGGGTGTGTGGAGGGTGTGTTGATGGCTGGTTTACAGCCTCACCTGGCCTGAGTCAGACTGATTAGACTCTGGCTGGGTGGGGCTGCACACCTGTGGTGCAGAGCAACCATGGCCCCCAGGATAAACCAGCTATCACCACACACACACTCAGGAGGGAGCTACTACTTTCAGGGCAGCTTGTAACGCCAGCTCGGTGAATACCACCGGCCACCTTAAGTAGAGGTATATTTAATCCAACATCTACCCGTGTCCCGTGTCGGGGGGCCCCAGGAAAAGCCTACTTAGGTGGCGTGTGGCAGAGGTGAGCTGCCACACTGGCACCCAACGTGGGGGCTCCTCTGACCAGGAGGGGACGTGGAAGGGCTGCACAAACACCCACTGGAGCCACCCCTCTGCCAGGGGAGCCAGGAGTCCAAGGCCCCATGCTCCAGGAGGAGCTGGGGGGGTCGTGCACCGGGGTTTCAGGCTCTCCGAGGGGGGCTGGTGTTCAGGAGGGCCGGCGTTGAGGTGGCGGTCCGCTTTATTGCACCACAGGTGTGCTGCCCCACCCAGCCAGAGTCTAATCTGTCGGACTCAGGCCAGGTGAGGCTGTAAACCTGCTATCAGCACACACCCTCCACAGTAGTAAAAGTAAAGTGAGGAGAGAGAGGGGAAGGAGAGAGGGACACACTAAACAAATTGTTACATGGGGGACGGAGAAAGCATGGGGGGTTGTGAGGAGGGGAGATAGAGGGAGGAGGAGGGGAGATAGAGGGAGGAGGAGGGGAGATAGAGGGAGGAGGAGGGGGGAGTATGGGCAGTTTCATTTTTCACCCTTATTCTGTCTCACGCATGCTTTTTTATTTCATCCAGAGAAACATTTGCTGTTGATGATCGAGTTCACAATTGCCAAGATGGAGGAGGGGGGGAGAGGGGGGAGAGGGGGGAGAGAGGAAAGGGTGGTAGAGGTGGAGGGGAGAGTGTGGGCTCTTCATACAGGCATCTGTTATTTTGTTCACCCTCCCGTTCTCTTTCATTCTCACACACTTTTTGTTTTCCCATGGACACATGTTATGTGTTAATGTTAAGATGCCAGTGTTCCGCAGGGCTGAGTTTTATTTGGCGAGTTTGCCAGCAAGTTTATTGTAATTTGAATTACAATATTTAATATTTTTAATTATCCAATATTATAATAATTGGAGGTAAAGCTGCCATCACTGAGGAGACTACACACTAGAAGCCTATTAGGCCATGGCTCTGTTTCTTTTGTTGCTGAAAAAGACATGGTCAATAAAAAAAATTGGATCATGGTAATGTTGCAGTTGCATTTATGTCACGGTTAGCGGGTGGCAGGCAGGCAGGTAGGACCCAATAGAAGACAATTCAAGAAAAGGATCATTTATTAACGCCAAAGGCAAGGAACGCGGGTAAGGGAACACCGGGAACACACAGGACACAACTCCCCACAAACTAAAATGATCCGAAAAGGAACAAAGGAAAGACAAGGGCTTAAATACCAAACACACACAGGGCACGCAACGAGTCACAGCTGAGACACATTAGGGAGGGAGCAGTAATCACACAGGACGGAAACTTGACCGGACATGGGGAGAAACAAGACCGATACCAAAGTAAAACAGGAAACACACCAAAACCAGACAAGGAAACCGACAGACCATGACAATTTATGTATTTTACACGGCTCTATTGATTGAAAGACATATTTTGAGTTTCAGGAACTAGGTGGGGAAAGATTGTTTAAACTAAGTATCTACAGTTACTTTATCTCGGGTTATTAGTACATTCAACTTAAATGTTGTATTCCATTCCATGGGCTCAAGTACATTGAACGTAGTCCTCTTCACTTATTCAACTAATACTTCATTACTTAAACATTTTAAGGCAACGAGGTACCTTACTTTTTTTAAGTAGATTCTACTTATCCGGATGGACCTATCAAGGCTGGACAACTTGAATACTTTCAGAAAGCATGCTGCATGCCTCCAGTTTCCTCCTGCGGCTTATTCCTTTACGACACAACACAACACAGCACAACCCAACACAACACAACTCAACACAACCAACACAACCCAACTAACCCAACCCAACAACACACAACCCAACAAAACCCAACCCAACACAACACAACATAAAACCCAACCAAACCCTACACAACCCAACCCAACAAATCACAACAAAACCAACACATCCCAACCAACACAACACAAACCAACCCAACACAACACACCCCATGGTAGACCTACTACTGTCTATAATGTAAGGCTCTGATTTAAGAAAATAATTATGCAAACAAATTCTATTAAATGCATGAAATCAAAAAGTAGGACCAGTCTTAGCCAGTGGGGGTAACCGTTCAGTCGGACATCTTCAGTAGACCTTTTGGTAAATGGTTATGGTTATGGTATGTGTTCTGCTGAGCTAGTGTTTCAAACCGACGGGTAGAGAACTTAATACTGTTTCTTGTCTTGGTGACAGAACCAGTTGGGCTGGTAACAAGCAGGATGGATATCAGCGTTGGTATGTTTCTTCCATTATGTTGCCTGGATTGTGTCCAATGCCTTGAATGAATACCGAATGAATTAATGTTTTTATTTCCTATTTTAACCACACCTCAGGAAAGCTACCCAACCTCACATCTCCACCGATGAAGAAATGTTCTGCTGCTCATGACAATATTTAAACTCATACTTATAAGGCCACTTTCACCCCTTTCACCCACATGCTGATGTAAGTTAATTAATTCTATAGACATGACATGAAGATGATTATTCATGTCAAGTTCAATAATAACTTTTAAATATACTTTTTTTGTTACATGACCCATTATTGTTAATGGCCTTAGTCCTTGTTTAATGATGTATGTAGGCCTACATCTTATGATGTATGAAACGTTGTCATTAATTATTAATAGATGTTGTCTTGTTTGTTTTCATTATTTGTATAAACAAACGTTGGCCATTGTGAACATTGTAAAAAAATTGTAATACACGCTCCTATAAATTCACCTTATTGCTGCACGTCCTCGACTGCCCTGTAGTGGGCGTCGTAGGACGTCCAGCAGAATCAACACTGCGGTCTTTAAGTCTGACAGCTCAGGGCGGAGAATACACATATACCAACCAGCTATAGTAATTGGGAGGCGAGTTTCCATGTTGATAAGGCTACCTGTTTGGAGATTATAGCCTGAGTTGCGGATTACGTCTAAACGGAGATCACCAGAAGTTTGCTGGAGATGAGATGAAGTTTCGCCCTGTTCAGCTTGTGTTCCTTCTCCCTCTTGGATTTTTATTCTCATTTACTTGGATTAATTCGATCCCCAAACAGACAGGTAATCGGAAAACCCGTTCAACACAGACCAGAATACAGTCATAAGTGTTGGGTTAGTTACTCAAAAAAAGTAATAGGTTACTTATAGTTGCCTCTGTAAATTCTAATGAAATCTACTGGTTACTGCATTTGAAGAGTAACTTCACTACTTATTACTATCCCGTTTCTTAATTTACTGTAGATACATGGACAAACATCATAGCCCTATCATCACTTAGTGTTTATTGCATAAATGTATACAAAATGGCATATAAAACCATATGAAAACAATATCCCTATCTGCACAAATAAATATGCCTCACGTAAGATCCATAAACAACAGAAACAGGCTTTGGGAAACATGAGAACAAAAATTAAGTGGTCAATGAAAAATATAAAAATAAAGGTAACTTTATCCCATAAAATTAAAACAGAAATGTACTTAAGCGGCGGTGACACATGCTGTATGAACCAGATCTATTTTGCAAGCTATGACATCGTGTCTTCCTCTCACCCTCTTGCAGGCAAGAGCCTCACGTTTCAAACTAATGCCATCCATCCACTGCACCGTCATCCCTAAGTAGCTATTGTTGTTGGCGTCCAAATGTCCGCGGTGGCTGACGCATGATACAGGGACTCGAAAATTACTTATTACAAGGCAACTTTATAGCACTTTTCATACACAAGACTCAAAGTGCTTCACATATAAACATTGTCATAAAATAAAATAAGACAATAGTTAAGTAAAAGAAAACATATGCAAAGAAATTAGTAAAATAGAAAGTTTGTCATTTTAGCAAGTGGGAAAATGTTTTCCTGTCAGATGTTGGCTTGCGAGGAGCGGCTATTTTTGTATTTTTCTAAATCTGGGCAATTCAATAGTCGACAGGGGAAGCATGTCTTCTACAATGAACCCTGTTACAGCCTGTTAATGTCTTACTGTGTTACCTGCTTGCGCGCTCCAACACCTGAACACTCCTTCCACAAGCAGCTACGTCACTCAGATCGATCGCTATGGCAACGTGCCGAGGCAAGCATGCAGCACACAAGCACACACCACTTCAGATCAGAACTGTGGTGCGTTCACGTCGATGGAAATTATGGGAAAACACAACTCAACATTTTTTGGCAACTCGGGCCAAATTTTGCCCAGTTGGTGACGTATGGTTTACTAGTGACGCGCGTGAACCTGGCGGAACATGAACGTTTTACTCAACATAAAATAATCAACCATCATATCACATAAGCCTACTTTTATTGATTGACGTTGTAACCTCTGTTGGCGTGACTTTGCTCTGTTTTAAACGTTGCGTACTGGTAAACAGTGGCGTCAGTAGGCTGTTTTATTAGGGGCTAAAGCCCCGGATATTATTAAAGTAGCCCCGAATATAATTTGTTAAAAAAAAGAACTATATATAGGCCTATATTGGTACATTTACTTGTAACTATGGAATGCATTAATTCAATTCAGAATTCTAGAATGATGAAATGATTCTAGTCATTAATTGTAGTTAGTTATTTAGAAAGAAACATGGGGATTCCATGGAAATAAAGTAGCCTAGTCCTTCTAGATAGACCTTATGGCAAGAGAATGAACAGTTTAAAAACATAGCCAGAATGTTACCACCTCAATTGAATTAACCTATACTATCCCTAATCAGATCCATATATATAGCCTACATATACACACACACACACACACACACACACACACACACACACACACACACACACACACACACACACACACACACACACACACACACACACACACACACACGCACACGCACACGCACACACACACACACACACACATACATACATACACATATATATATATATATTAAACATATATATATTAAACACAAAAGGAAATTTGTGTTTGGTAGATTATTTCTCTGTGGTAACAATGCTTTTTGGCAATAAATCTTATACCGTTGGAAAGCCTGTTTAGTTCCAATTGCCAAATTACCATGTCTTCCATTGCCAAACAGGTCATTTTGCAGTTGCTATTGACACTTGATTTGGTGCCGGATTGGCACCTGATTGGGCAACTTCAAGCTGGTGTTCTGCAAAACCAAGTTGCGGCATTATTTGGAGTGAGCCCTGGTACCCTCTCCAAACTAAAGGCCCAGTTCCATATAACGGGATGTCAAAGACAGGCTGTGAAGCTGGCATCCCAAGAAGACGACACCCCAAGAAGACCGTTTCATCACCCTGTCAGCGCTCAGTCTTCTACAGATTTGCAGTCAAGGTTTGCAGGACGATATGGCCGACGGCTCTCTGCCCAGACAATCCGGAACAGACTACACGCAGCCAATCTCCGGTCTCATAGGGCTGCCAGGAGTCCTGCCATGACTGCCCTTCAGCGTCAGGCCCGTTTGCGCTGGTGTCGGCAACACGTGCACTGGAACCTGAACATGTGGAGGAACGTTATGTTCAGTGATGAGTCCAGATTCTGCCTACGGCAGTTGGATCGTAGGGTCAAAGTGTGGAGAAGATGCAGAGAACGCTATGCTGATTGCTGCACCGATAGAATAACATCTTCTGGTGGAGGCAGTGTGATGGTGTGGGGTGGCATCTCCCTCACTGGAAAAAACGAGGGCTTGTCAGCATTGGCGGCAATCTCAATGCAGAGAGATATAGAGAGGAGATTCTGCTTCCAGTGGCGATCCCATATCTCCACAGTCTGGGACCGAACTCTATCCTCCAAGATGACAACGCTCGCCCCCACAGGGCGGGGTTTATCAGAGACTACCTCCAGAATGTGGGAGTGGATAGGATGAAATGGCCTGCTCAGGACTCCTGTCCTGACCTCAACCCCATTGAAAACCTGTGGGATCAGCTTGGGCGTGCTGTTCGTGCCAGAGTGACCAACACAACCACGTTGGCTGACTTGGGACAAATGCTGGTTGAAGAATGGGATGCCATCCCACAGCAGTGTGTGACCAGGCTGGTGACCAGCATGAGGAGGAGGTGCCAGGCTGTTGTGGCTGTGTATGGTTCTTCCACACGCTACTGAGGCTCCTGTTCTATGAAACGATTAAATTGTTAAATTGCCAATATGTCTTGTTTCTTCAAACTTCAATCATCCTATCCACCAAACACCAAGCGAGGCAATGGCAGAATAAGCTGTTTGGCATTGGCAGAGAAGATTTGGCAAATTTTTCATGGGCGCAACCCACATACTCAGCTCTGCTGCTCATCCCACAAGGGCATGTTCCTTCAAATGGGACAGCATTTGAAAGGGAACTATACAGGCTTTCCAACGGCATTAGATTTATTGCCAAAAAGCATTGTTACCACAGAGAAATAATCTACCAAAGACAAATTTCCTTACTTTTTGTGCTATCTATCTATCTATATATGAAGGTCTGTCTCACTTGTATTCATTTTACTCTGAAATAACTTGACTGGAACTTAAGATGTTTTGGGATAAGCAGCACAGCAGTCAGGTAGCTATTTAAAGCTATAATAAACTGCGTCTTTTGTTTTTTGGGGTAAGTCTTTATGAAAACATGAAGATAACGAGACGGCTCGCCAGTGATGACGCTCACGCTAACGCGTGTTCCCGACAGCGACCGTTCATGTGCACTGCGTTGGGAATCGAGTTCTTCACAGCTGAACTAAAAAGTCTGAACTAAACAGAACTTAGTAGGATCAGTTTCAAGTTCGAACACATTTATTTCCTTGTGGCCTAACATCTACTATCCTTTTGCTTTTATTCATGAGAAGCATTGCCACTGTATTGAAGGCTACACTTGTACTTATCTAGAGCTGGTTTACCAGTACACAACGTTTAAAACTGAGCAAAGTCGATGCCAACAGACGGTTACAACGTCAATCAATAGTACAGTATGTGATATGATGGTTGATTATTTTACATTGATTAAAACGTTCACGTTCCGCCATGTTCAGGCGCGTCACTAGTAAACCAAACTGGGCAACTCTGTTATCAAAACTTGGCCCGAGTTGCCGAACGGAAGTTGAATCATAACAGCATCATGAGGTGTCGTTCCGAGAACTTTCCGACATCACATAAATGTTCTCCCCATAATTCCCAGGGATGTTAGCGTGCCATTAACACACAGGTAAACACAGCTTGAGTAACGCCGGAAAGCACGTTCCTATAGTCTAGTAAAGTAGTGTAGGTACCGATATTTCTAGTGTAATGAGTTACTTTACTTCGTTACCCCAAAAAGCAATATCGTTACTGTAATCCGTTTCTTTGTAATTTGTTACCCCCAACACTGCCTAATAATAATATAATACAAATTAATTGTATAATAATAACACTAATACAATCAAGATAAGCAATGGAAATTTGAATGTTTTTTTTATTGTTCTTTTAAAAAAAGGTATTTGTTAGTTAAGGTTAGTTAGTACTTTGATTTTGGTCATTGAATAAATTATAGCCTATCAAACTAAAAAGCAAAACACAACATGAAAATCCTTATGCTTTCATAATACAATACACTTATGAAGAACCAGCTCATAGACCATATAAACCTAAAAAACTTGAATGTCCCCAAAGGAAGTTTGACTTGAGGGGTTCTGCAGGAAGGGCTCTCTGACTACCCACAACTCAGTAGGTGTGTTAACCTGCTCATTGTGCAGTGGACCTGCTGCTTCTGTGAAAGAGAGATCACACTCTGATGTGATATGACGCCCACAACATTTCTCAATTTCATATCCATAGTAGAACATAACCAGGTCGAACCAATGCTGTTATTTTCCCGGACATTATATTTATTAATGTGTGTGTGTGTGTTTGTGTGTGTACAAACATATTATTTGCAAACGCGCTAACAAGTACTGTCACGTCAATTCTGCATTTAAATCAACATAATATAATATTACAAGAGACAAATATAAATCACAACAATCCAAGATGGGTGTGCTTTGTATAATTGAGCGATGAGCCTATCTAACCGTATGAGTTGTAGTTCAAATAAACATTTAAGGATGGTAGGAATGCATCCCGCCCTCAGTCCATTGTGCTCAGGCGCACCTCATTCTTCGATGCATTACCATACTGACACACCAAACGGCTATTTGATTAGCATATTACTCAGTGTTGCATAAGATCATTGCTGTCAGCACCTATGCCTGGCAGTGTTACTGTTTTAGCTTTAAGCCTAGTTGGAGCTCTAACCCTAACCCTGACCCTTAACCCCAACCCCAAACCCTCACGTCTAACCCCTAACTGCTAAAGATTCATTTGTATGCATTTTTATAGTGAGAAAACAGGAAGGTAGGGTCGATGTGATCAGGACTGGCCCTTAATGGCCCCTGACCCCTAGCTCCTAACCAAGACCCTAACGGCCCCTATGGCTCCGCCAGAGGCATGCTAAATATCATTTGACAAAATTACTTTGTTTTGCTGAACCAGCATTTAACGCGCATGTGCCCTGGCAACAAATGTAAAATAATACCAATAGCATCTGGGTTTCCTTGGCTCCAACCATTAGCCCCCTGGTTCCTACATTAATTCCATCCGACCTGTTACTTCGTTGGTAACACTTAGCCATGCCGCAGAGGGGGCTGAAGGAAGCGCTACGACCCAAAACGCTACAAGTGACAACTTGCTGCTCTGCAGAAAAGTAGGTTATGATGGCTCCATCACCAGACCGGTATTGTCCTTTAACATCTCTCTTTTTTTTCCTCACAATCTCTTTGATTAAATATCCTGTAGATTCATATGAGGAAATACAGAGTCTTTACAAACGTCTGCTGAAGGCTGAAGCAGCGGGAGTGCAGGTCAACCTCGAGCTGCAAAGGGCTCTGGAACGCCTGGCTAACTTCTCAACCACCAAGGTGCCCAGCACTGCCTCAGGTCAGTGTCCACAGGCTGTTACTGGTGCTAAAGACTTTTTATAGACCCATTATCGGTTTGTAGAAAATAAACTCAATTTCATAGCATGGTTGTTTTCCCTTAGTCGTTCTTATATCCTACCAGTTATAACGAAAGTGAAACCATGATCATTTCAGGCTTTGCTTTGGTATGAAACATACTGCCAGGTCTATAGAGCTATGGTTATTGTAAATAAAGCAAACAGCAATGGCTCAACGGATAATTGCACTTGGGAAAAAGTAACCTCCAAGTTATTGTAACCAGTTTGTAAAGCGTTAACTTAACTACATATTTGTTATGAAATCACCCGTTTCTCCAACTCCCCAATTTCTGATAGGGTGTATTAGGTGTCACATATCCCTACCTACAGACAAGACTTTATTACCTTGCACTCAAAAACACCACAAGAGAAAATGTGGATAGTTGGTGTAGCCCACCATTTACATATTCTACAGTTCCTGCTTTGTTTCGCCTAAAGCTAAAATTGTAGCATAATCATGACGGAAAAAGGGTATTAAAACGATGTGCTGAAACTTGAAAAGCAGGTGTTCTGCAGACCAGCTCAGCTTTTATACTACTATGTTAAAGTGCTTCAAATTCTTTAACAACGAAAGACCAGGAAACCAACAAATAAAGTATGAGTTGAAGTTTTGTACTGTCCCTAACATTTGGATAATACGACTGATCATATCGTTAGCAAGGGATTCCGGCAAGATGCAAAAGTAAGTATTTGCTTGGCAGTATACGAATTGCAGACACAGGGAAGCAACATTGGAAAGAGAGCCACCAACATGCCAACATAACACCATTTCTATCTTTATTTCACTGCAACAAATACAAACAACACACTTTTCTTGTCTTCTTCTTTTGGTGATCTCTGCTTAGGCCAGCCAAGACAGGAGCTGGCCTCTTCAGATCTGCCCAATACTCTTCCCCTGCCCAACATCTTCAGCTACCTGCCTCACCTAAAGGAGCACGTGGACGGCCTGGCCCCCAACATCGTCCTGGGACAGGGGCGGCGTGGGGGTAATGGAGCTAATTCATAAGATCACACACAAACACTCTTACTACGCCTTCCCCTTCCTCTCTCTCCGGCCTCCGTTACGCTTGTCCCTTCAACGCGACCTCTGCGGCAAGATCACAGCAGGATGCATTTCTCGTCAAGTGTGGACCCTCGTGAATAGGACTTTAGGATCGCCCCAGGACGTGTCCTGAGGCGGTCCAGGCCACTTTCTGATCGGGATCAGCTTAGTGTAGCCACAATCCAACCATTCAACATTCCTCCTTTTTTGTCAACAGCCTTTGACTAGTAAAGATCCCATATCATGCTTTTTTTTAGGGTAAATGATTGCGTTTGGGCGTACTACTAGAATAGGGTTACATTCCTGTATGTTAATAACACCCCTTATTATTCTTTGAAAAGTAAAAAGCATGATATCACCCCTATGAATGATCAGGGGGAACAAGGGATCCGATCACAAATCTGTCCAGGCAATTCAAACACCGACAAACAACCAGTAACTCAAACAACCTGTAACTCAAACCGTAACTCAAACTAACATTAACTTGCTCTCTGAGCTCCAAGGAATCTTTGTTGGGCAATCTTACATGCACCTAGGAAGTCATAATTTGTGTTACTATTTTCCTCATTGTATGTTGCTCCACTCTTAAGTTGTGAAACAGTATAGTACAATAGTATACGATTTAGTACACTTGTATACTCTTTCCTTATACTCTGTAATATACTATTTTATTATCATGCCACTTCGATGCTACAGTGTGAAGCATTTCACGTCTCCATTGCACATTTTCCGTAAACATATTACATTCGATGTTATATTTTACCTGGTACACTTCATAGTATCTGTTACCTGGTATTACTTCCTTGTATCTGTGACCTGGTATCCTACACTTCATTCATAGCTGATGTCTATGATGCAGTAAAACAAGGACATCTTGCTCCGTAGTTCCCCTAGCCATGTGCTTGTACGTATGTGTGTGTACATCATGTGTGTATATGTGTGTGGGTGTGTGTGCCAGTTTCCTTGGTGCTAGGTGTGCCGACAGTGAGGCGGGAGAAGCAAAGCTACCTGATCAACACTCTGAGCTCTCTACTCTTCGGCCTGACGCCCTCGCAGTGCGCAGACCTCCTCATCATCATCTTTGTTGCAGAAGTAAATCTTGCACACACACACGCGCACGCACGCACACACACGCACAAAAATATATTTGCATCGATAAAATACAAATGTTTATGACCACATTTGCATCTGCCCTCCTGAAAACCCCCCTCCTCCCTGTTTGCCCCAGACCGATGTGGAGTACGTGCAGACTGTGGCGGACCTCCTCATCAAGAGGTGGGAAGGGATCGTGCTCTCCCAGCCTGTTGCGGGCTCAGAGTATTACTGCGATAAGTGACCAACAGCTCTTAATCTATTTCACACACAGCAGATTGTGGAAAAAAAAATCACATTTATACAGCCTGAGATACATTTGGAAGCCAATTGCAATTTGTCAAACATTTGCATTGGAGTGTTTACAAAGTATATATCGAAAACAGGAACTACTTTCAGCTCAGGTTTATCTAGCTTACTATTGTGGCTGCAAGAAGATGCATTCCAGCACCATCTTTACGTGGAGGCAATGCAAATTAGTTAGTCCTCCTGCAGAGATGTAAGCTGTAAGACTGAAACAGACGTGGAAACATACACCTGAGCAACATTTTCTGCTTACAGCACACAGAAGTTACAGAGGTTTCCATTTGCGAAATCCATTTGCGAAATTATGCATGATGTTATTAACAAATGAAAGAAAGAGGTTCACCTCTTCTAGTCTATTCTATATATCTGTTTTTATCCACTGTTGAAATGACTGGGGCATGACTGGCGATGGTGCTGTTGGTGGTGGCAGTGGGGGTTTGGGTTGTGTTTTTGTTGAGTTTTGTTTGTAAGTTTGTATTTTCGAAGTAACGGACACTGTGGCCTGAGGTGCTGTCTCTGTAATAGAGGACCGGGGATCTTCTCCCACTTTCTTTGTTTCCTTCTCCCAGTTTCCCCGCGGAGGCCAGCTCAGGGCTGCTGGAGGTGGTGTCCCCCTCTCGGTCCTTCTACCCAGACTTCACCACGCTGCACGAAACCCTCGGGGACTCCAAGGAAAGAGTCAAGTACGGCAAACACGATAGCTGGTCGGGCAGCAGATGGGCGGGCCTGCAATGTGTCAAATGGACGTTGGCCAAATGTCCACTTACTGAAAGTTTGGAAAATGTGGCCATCGCACTGTGAATGTTCAAACTGATTAGAAGGGTGTAAAAAGAAAGAATTAGTGCGCTTGTCGTTTCCATGCCGAGAAATAGACCCAAAATACTTTAAAGATGACAGCTGCATAACGTGATGGCATATTGGTGGTGGGCAAAGGCAACAAACAGCAAAATACATTGCACAGTTTGGTAACCAGTGTTTGATTATGGGAGTGCCATAATTTAGGTAGTAATTCGAACACTGCTTCTCACTAACCTTCTACTTTGCATAAGGAAAGTGTCAACACTTGTCTGTTTGTAGATGGAGAACCAAGCAGACTTTGGACTTCAGCTACCTCATGCTTTATGCTCAGGATAAAGGAAAATACTATGTTCAGGTATTATGCAAATACACACACACTCACACCCACAAACCCACACACACACATGCTTGAGCTGGCACATCATTGCGAGCCGAGTGGTTAATGAAAAACATACCTCAATCTCCTTATCGACTGCAGCAGCAGCAGGATAATCATATCCTGTATTATTTTCAAGACATGTTACACGTCAGAGTACCACAAGCGTCGCTACACTGCTGGAAGAACTGCGGTACATTTCCATGTCTGCAGCGTAGGTCTGACTTCTTCGCGGCTGTGTTTCTGTTTCAGCTTGAAGATGACATTGTCGCGACGACCGACTACTATGGCATGATGCAGAGATATGCCCTGCAGCAAGAGGCAGAGCCATGGCTTTTCCTGGAGTTCTCACAGCTTGGTTTCATAGGTAGGGGGGTGGGTGTGTGTGTGTGCGTGTGCGTGTGCGTGTGCGCGTGCGTGTGCGTGTGCGTGTGTGTGAGTGTGCCCATTATTTTTATTCCCCATTTCCACAGACATATGTTTGTTTCTCTAACATGTTTTAATGTTTTGTGAAAATGTTCAAGGCAAGATGTTCCACACCCAAGACCTCACGATGATAGTTGAGTTCTTTCTGATGTTCCACAAAGACAAGCCCATTGATTGGCTGCTAGACCACATCCTGTGGGTAAAGGTCTGTAATCCGGAGCGAGATGAGGTGAGCATGTTGGCATAACAACTCCTGTCGTGACATTTATACATGAGATATAGACACAGGTTTTCAAATAGTATGAAGTCCCACATATAAGTTGCATTGCGAGGATCCAACTATGACATATACAATAACTATGCTGTGAGAGTCTTGTTCAGATCTTCTAAGATGTTCGCAAATTCTACATTTTATTCTTTGAATGGGTTTTCAAAATGTTTTTTTTAATTCACTCACAATCTCAAAAAGTCTTGCTTTGAACTGGTTCGCCTTGAAAAGAACAGAGTTTATTTAACCAAGAAAGTTTGGTTAACCGGCCATTTGGTCTGTGAACACACCATTTAAGTTTTATGTATAAATATATTTAGTGTTAGGAACCTCGATGTCTGAAGAGTTGTGTCATAATGCCCAACACTACCTGCTCCTTAGGTACACATTGTGAACAAATAAATCACTTGTGTCTTCTAAATGAATCAACAATGAATAATATGAACTGTAATTATTCAAACAAACCAATATCCATGTTGATATGTTCCCTCATTCAGAAACACTGCAACGCACAGAAGTCCTTAATCAGACGCCGACACAAGCCCTCTCTCTTTCAACACGTGGGCCTGCAGTCCTCTCTGTCGGGGAAGGTCCAGAGTCTCAAGGTAGGCTCGCCTACTTCTCCTTTTAAAGTCGAACAACAAGTTATTGCTCAATGACCCCCCCCCCCCCCCTAATGCAGAGCCTAATGCAGGCTAAATGCAGGCCTGCTGCTTGCCTAATGTAGGCTAAATGCAGGCTAAATGCAGGCTAAATGCAGGCTAAATGCAGGCCTGCTGCTTGCCTAATGTAGGCTAAATGCAGGCTAAATGCAGGCCTGCTGCTGGCAAAATGCAGGCAAAATGCAGACCTGATGGAGGGCCCCCCCCCCCCCTAATCTCTTCTCTCTGGGAGCAGGATAAGGACTTCAGTAAGCAGGACCTGTTCAGGGCCCACAGTAACCCCCTGGCCCAAGTGTCCACCAGCCTGGCCCACTACAAGACGCACACCCTGGGGGGCCTCTACCTGGGACAGGGCTTCTTCTGGGGGCTCACGCCCGTCCGGGGGGACCACGTCACCATCCGCCTGGCCCAGCCCGCCCACGTCAAACGGTCAGTGGGAGCTGGCCTAATGCAGGCCTGCTGCAGGCCTAATGCAGGCTAAATGCAGGCATAATGCAGGCTAAATGCAGGCCTGCTGCAGGCATAATGCAGGCTAAATGCAGGCATAATGCAGGCTAAATGCAGGCTAAATGCAGGCTAAATGCAGGCCTAATGCAGGCTAAATGCAGGCATAATGCAGGCATAATGCAGGCTAAATGCAGGCTAAATGCAGGCCTAATGCAGGCTAAATGCAGGCTAAATGCAGGCCCAATGCAGGCTAAATGCAGTCTAAATGCAGGCCTAACATACAGTAAACTACTGTACTCTCTCACACAAACGCACTTAACCATTTGAGATACACTTTTACATTCCAACACAAATATATATATTTTTTAATATTAAAGGTCACAGAACAAAGGATGTGTCTAGTTGCTTGTTTTAAGTGTGCATTGATGATATCGCCCAATATATATATATATACAAACTGTTCATACAGTATGTCTAGATATTTAAATATATCATATCTATATATTATTATCTATATATAGATATAGCTCTATATATTTATGTGTACATAAATATCAGAATGACTTAGCTTTTGAAATACTGCAAACTTTTCTGAGAACTGAAGTGAACCTTCTCCTTCTGACCACGTTCCATCTAAATATACAGTTGTCTGGATCCATATCTCTCTTATAACTGACTCTGATTGGTCAGGGTAAGGCTTTCAAGATTTTGATAGTGATAGTGTGTATGAGAGTCCAAGCTTGAATTAAGGCCCAAACCCCTCCAGGCTTTACTCAGCCATAGTTGGCCTATCAGATATCTACACATTTTTTTATCAATAACATTATCACCCCTACCATTCATTGTATACCTATTACATATCGACCAGGTTGATATCAGAGATATATATTCTTTAATTTCTTAACATCATTTGTGTTTACATTCTAGATACCTCTTCCGAAGCGGCAGTTTTGAGTCTCATCTCGACAAATTCTACAACACCACGGTCGAAGTGCTGCCAAGAAATGTAAGTGGCCTGTGTGTGTGTGTGTGTGTGTGTGTGTGTGTGTGTGTGTGTGTGTGTGTGTGTGTGTGTGTGTGTGTGTGTGTGTGTGTGTGTGTGTGTGTGTGTGTGTGTGTGAGTGAGTGTGACACTTGACACAGTGCTGGTCTTCATTTCAGCCTAAAGTGTTACTTGTGTGTCACAACGTACTTGTGAGCTCCCACCAAAACTAACTCTTGGCTTTAACTCTCCTGGCTGTTAGGTAGAGTGTGTTTCACTCTCCTGGCTGTTGGGTAGAGTGTGTTTCACTCTACTGGCTGCTGCAGATAGAGTGCGTTTCACTCTCTTGTAGAGTGTGTTTTGGTTTGTGTGCTGATGTCATGTGAACCGTCCTCAATTCTAAGGGCAAGGTGTTGGTAGGAGTGATGCTAGCCATTTGCACAAAAAAAAACTGTACGCAGAGCATGACCCAGCAAGGCTAAAGACGTGACCAGCCCATGCTTCTAGGCAAGGCAGGCAACTTTATTGATATAGCATTTTTCATACACAAGGCAGACTCAAAGTGCTTCACATCTAAACATTGTCATACAATTCTATAGCATCACTGTCCCGGTTGAGACTGGATATTCTGGTTCTACCAGGCTGCATTCTGCATTCTGCATTCATTGTCTCACAAGTTAGACAAGCCCGTTGAATAGAGATGCCACTGAAGACATGTTTCTGGAACGGACATTCAGGTTCAGGTTCAGGTTCAGGTTACTTTATTCGTACCCGTAGGTAAACTTGTGTTGCAGTTTAAAAGTGGGCTTCCGTCACACAGTTAGGACAACACATACACACAAACACAAATGGGACAGTTACGTACAGTGGATAAAACAATTAAAGTGTTCCAGTGCTAATCCAAATTTGGACACTTAAAACTAATTAAAATATAATAAAACCCTGATAAATTGATCAAAAAAATCAACAAATAAATAAATAACTCATACAAAATGAATGTTGTGCAAATCTAGCAGTTTCTACAGCTTGTTCTTCAGCGTGATTGCGGCTGGAACAAGCCTTGTCTATCATTCTTCAGAATAATATCTCCGTAACAAAACAGGAAACACTGCATAACTCCACCCTCAGCACTCGCTGGTTCCCGGGCGGGGCACTGGTTCCCAGCCAAGGCACTGGTTCCCAACCCAGGCACTGGTTCCCAACCCAGGCACTGGTTTTGCAATGATTTATGAGGCATGATCAAAACTACATTTCTACAACCATTGAAAGATATGCCACTGATCAATCATTGTAAGGTGAATGGTAGAATAGAATTGCCACCCATAAGACCCGGGTTTGATGCCTTACTGAAGCATGTATGCAGCAAGCACAATGATTTCCACTGTAAATTTGTAAGTCACATGCATTATAAAACACAGGACAGTTTTTAAATGCAAAAAACGAAAATATAGTTTTTATTATAACCAAGTGTGCTTAATTAAGACCAAATCAATAAAATAACACTACTTCATCCATCTTTGTATGCGTCCAGCTGCCTCTATACACCTGCTGCAACCAAACTACTGCACCCTAGCGCTGCACCGTACTGCAGCACCCAGTTAACTGGTACAGAAGGAAATGCTACAAAAAAAATAGGATGGTGCCTGAAATATGACCGGCACATCAACTTTGAACAAAACAAAGGAAAGTCTCTTCTGTTTGAGGAAGTTTCCCTTTTAACTAACAGAAGTAGGCCATTATTCTTTCGGACAAAGTTGGTATCCAAAAAGAAACTGCACACATCATTTTATCCAAAGCAACCTATGTTCACGTAACGCAGTGCAAGTGAACATTGTCTTGCGGCACCGATGCTAGACTTTAGACTTTTACTTTATTGTCCCCTGGGGGAAATTCTTTTTCACTCCATAATACATTTGTGGGCCGCACGCCGACAGACAGAATCAGATTGACAGCATATACAAAAACAAAAACAAAATGCAGAAAAAATGCAGACAAAATATGTGAATAGTGTGGAACAGGGGAGAGTTATCTTGGCATTTTATCTCAGGCTGCTATGGCTGCAGGCACCAGGGTTTTGCCATGGCATGCCCTCTTGCACAACAGGGACCTGTACCTGCGTCCAGAGGGCACGATGGTGAAGTGGCAGTTGAGTGGGTGTGCGTTGTCCTGTGCTATTGTGGATGCGATGCGTGAAATGGCCTTAAGAGGTTAAGCTCTGACAGTGTGGGTGTGGGGAGACCGATTAATTTGGCAGCTTGTTTGTGACACGTGTGAGTATGACCCGGTGATTGACAGTGAGCATGTTGAAGAAGCAGGTGGAACAGTAGAGCGGGTTGGGCTGGACAATGCATTGGTACAGCAGTAGGAGGCGATGGGGGGCAACATAGAGTCCTTTTAGTTTACGGATGTCATACAGTCTTCGATGGCTCCTTTTTTGAATGTCCGATGTGTGCTGGTTGAAAGAGAGTTTATTGTCTATTGTGATTCCGAGGTATTTGAGGCTGTCAACCGTTTCTACTGTGTCGCTTTCGAGAGAGTGGGGGGCTGGGATGATGGAGTGCCTATTGTTATTTCTTTTGCTTTGGATAAATTGATGCAGGTGGTTACGTGTGCACCATTTAGAGAAGTGTGTGACAGTGTTGTGGTAATCCGATACAGAGTTATTGTCTGACGGTACAGCTAGGATGGCAGTGTCGTCTGAGTATTTGAGGTAGGTGGTGGTGTGGGAGGGGCTGGTATAGTCATTAGTGTACAGGGTTTAAAGGGAAGGGCTGAGCACACAGCTCTGAGGGCTATGGAGAGGAATGGTTATGTTGTGGCCTACACATAACGATCGGGCAATAGGCGAGCTGAAATGTGTCCAGGGGGCTGGCAGGGACGAGAGGATGTGGTTTTTGTCCAGCTTGTTCGAAGCACTTCATGATGACCGATGAGAATGCTACAGGCGGGAATCATTTAAATCGAGGGAGTTGGTTTTCTTGGGGACAGGAACATTGGTGGTCCTTTTGCAACATTTGGGGACTACAAACTCGAGCAGGGATGGGTTGAAGCTGTCCTGAAGCATCTTCCAGCTGGTCTGTACAGGCCTTGAGTTCTCTGCCAGGGTTCCGGCCCAGGTGCCTTGTCTGTCATTCTTAAGCAAACACGATCAGATATGGTAAACTGCGGCCTTAAACAAATTGACATTGTTAAGCTACGCCGTAGGCTACAACGTTTTTTAAAAAGTACCCAGGCACTTTTTCAAAAAAAAGTATTAGTTTCATTCTTATACTACAACCACTCAAGGGTGCCGTCTCAGAATCACTACAAATCAAATTTCTGCAATGTTCCTAAGGTGAGATCAGTAATTCAGTAAGAGTACCCAGACGTTTTGCCGGGTCGATAAGTTCTGTCATGAAGCGTGGAGCCCATATATGGACCATATATATTTACCTTTAAATTATTGAAAAGCGTATTGATATTTCATAATTGTAATTATTTACTTAAAAATTAGCTAGGCTACTTATTTGGAAAACAGCACCCATCTTTGGACGTTATGATTCTCAGGGCATGGTTTCAGATCTTTAGAAACTTTCTTCACTTTCTTTACCGTAGTAGACTTTAGTAAATACGACAAAGTTTTACTTAGAGATTAATATAACTTCTTATTGGGTTGGTGGACAAGGTCCATTTGAAATGCCTCAACTTGTGGATGTGGTAGTAAAGCATTTACTGCATGAAAATAGCTATTAATAAATACAGGTCCAAGCTTCACTTTGAGTACAAAGTTCTAGCACTCCAACATCCTGCCCTTTCTTCTTGCGTGTGCATCAAGGCATCCCTTTATGTCCCCAAACCAAGGCAACAGCGCCTACTACAGGACAAGAACTGTGACCTGCTGTAATGTTGCAACACAAACAGTCCTAAGAAAGTTATCCATTTCAATATATGTATATTCCCAATCAGTGATGCCCAATGGATTTTTGGAGACTATGGTGGGGGGCTTACAATCCTCTAGAGCAGGGGTATTCAACTGAAATTCAAATAGGTCCAGTTAGAGAAAATTTCCTCAAGCAAAGGTCTGGAACATCATAATGCCTAACTTGCGTTATCATTCAGTGTGATATATATTGAAGTAGCCTAGCAGTTGTATCAACGTCTGCATGTAATCAACAACTGAGTGTCAGATCAATACAGGTAGAACAATTCAATAACATTTCGACAATATTTATTGTCACTTTTATACAATTATACTCAATAATACTGAATATATGTATTATTAAAGGAGGTTCAACTGACTCAACTGAAACTAATCTCTTCAAGGAAAAGAAGGGCTACATTTAAAATCAAAATGGTGAAAATAAATATAATAATAATCTTAAAATATACTAGATAAAATATATACTTTTCTTTTGAAAGATAACATAAAGTATAGCAGCAGCTTGAGTTTCCCCTGTTTCTTTGTGAATGTTTTAACAGTTTCAACCAATTTCCAAAACATAACACAACACATCTTAACAATTAAACAGTTTTAGCTTCTCTTTCTTTCCCTCTTTTATCCAACTCTCCCACTTTCTGTTGTTCAGTGAGAGAACTGAGCTCTAGCTTGTCCTGCCAAGAGTTTAAATGCCTAATGGCCAGGTAGATGTCCTCTCCTCTTGAACTGGTCTTAAGGGGAGTTACACCTAACACATCTTTACAGAACTCTTTCTTTTCTTGGTTGAAGAACCTTCCATAAATTAACAGCTGAGCATTGTCAGACTGACACATCAGTAGACTCATCTACAGCTAAGCCTACACACCTTATGAATGGCTTCATCCAGCTGGGCTAGCACATCCTGGGTTAACATTTCACTTTTCAAATACCCATGATGCTGACATGGGTAATTGCTTTATTTTGTCTCAAAGCTCTTCTTTCTGTTTCCCCTCAGGTAAGGTTTCAGCTACTGCACTCATGCATACCTTGACAACCCCTCCATCAGTAAATGGCTTTTTGTGTTGACCCAAAATCCAAGTGACTCTGAGGGAACATTCATTAGCACGTTGTTGGGCAGTGAATGAATGGGTCAGGATCCGGTTGGATTGTTCATATTGGGCTCTGAGACTGCTCATTTTCTGTGACCGCAGTTCAGACCTGAGCAGGTATGTTTGTTGAAAACAGTTGTGCTTTGTCTCATATCGCGTTTCACGTTGGCACTTTATGAGTGCCACTGTCTCTGAGCATATGAGACAACCTGATATTGTGTTGCCAGTGGGAACATTCTGGGTTGAAAGCTGTTTTCGCTGTCCACTTTTCTCTTCTTGGAGAGCGCCAAGTGTAGTTATTTTTCTGTCTCCGGCTCACTCTGTCTCTCTTTTCTGTCTCGCTGTATTTCTCACTGTTCTCCCGCTGTATTACTCACTCTTCTCCCGCTGTATTACTCACTCTTCTCCCGCTGTCTTGCTCACTTCTTCTCCCGCTGTATTACTGACTCTTGTCCCGCTGTCTTTCTCACTCTTCCCCCGCTGTATTACTCACTCTTCTCCCGCTGTCTTTCTCACTCTTCTCCCGCTGTCTTATCTGCATCTCCCGCTGTATTACTCACTCTTATCTGACTTCTTTCTCTGTAATTCTCGCACTTCTCTCTGTCATCTCCAGCATGATCGCTCACTGTCTGTGAGCATGGACATAATGTCTGTGAGTCAGGCAGCCTGTGCCGGGAATGCACAGATTCGATTGGCTGAGTAGCATCACGTGGGGTGGCTTAACTCGAATGCAATTGGGTCAATGGATTTCCTGATTCCCTAAACCAGTACCGTAATGTCTAGAAACGCTGCGCCGGTCAAAATAGAAGCGCTCCGTCCAAATTAAAAATATTTGAATAATTTATTGACTATAGGTCCGGGTCCGTATAGGACGGCGTCTGGGTCCGGACCCGCACCGCGGTCCGCCTGTTAGTGACCCCCGCTCTAGAGGGTTCGGGGGGCATGCCCCCTTGGAGAAAATTTTGAATTGATTTAATTTAAATGCATCAATGTGGTGACATATAAATGACTGACAAATTACTTACAATTAGCTGGTACTGATAGGAATGTTGATGACACAATGTAAAGGGTCATACTAAATGGGGTTTAGGAGTTTTCAGAAAGCATTTAAGAAAAGATGAAAACAAAAATGACAATGTGTCTTAGTACTTCAGAATACATCACAGTGATGGCGGTTTTAATTCAGGTCTTTTTTTTTGCAATCTGCAGGCGTCAGTGTCCACGGAAGTGTCTGTTGGCTCGCCACCTCAATACATCGGATCAGATGGATTCATTGTTATCGGTAATGGAGCTCCACCACACACACACACACACACACACACACACACACACACACACACACACACACACACACACACACACACACACACACACACACACACACACACACACACACACACACAGACACATGCACAGCCCATTCGGACAGTGTTCTGCTCAGTCATGAAGAGAGCCACGGAGAGCTACATAGCCTCAAAAATAAGACATCTCCGATAAAGTCAAATAAAGAGGAAGAAGGACTACATACTCTGCAGTGGCGGCTCGATCATCATCACTGATCTATATATTTAAGAGCTACTGTTTCCCCCACATAACTGTCGATGGCCAGATGCTGACATTTACAATTCAAATTGTGCAGCCCTCGACCCTTAAAGGAGACATATTATACCACGCGTGTCCACCTAGATCTGTGCTGGATAGATCAGTCTACCAGCCTACCCACTGGACTGAAGTAAACGTTGCTCATCTATCCAGCACAGATCTAGGTGGACACGCCCACTAGTGATGTCATATGGGGCAGATTTTCGAAACGGCTTGTAAGGCTAATCACACTCACACCTGGGGGTATAATATGTCCCCTTTAAGCTCTTTATGACTGAATGTCTATATTGGGATTCTGGATAACAAACAAAATGCCTTCTTTATGGCTTAGCAACAAGGAGGACACACTCACATACATCACAAGAACAGGGACACGTGCAAATGCTTGTTGTCTGCAGTTTTATCTTAACTTTAAAGCTAATCAAATAGCCTCATTGAGCACATAGATCTATTTGTATATAAGTTGTGAGGAGAAGGCAGAGGGCAGTATCAACATGTAAAGGAATATTTTAGCAATATGGTCTTCTTATCAACTTGGTGCAGATTAATTGATATAGTCCATAGCCCTCTGTAGTCGTAGAAATGATTAGTCATTATTGGATGCATTGTTGTTGTGATGCCATGGTGTTACTCCTGTAAGAAAGCCTAGGATACACTACATTAGAATAGCTACAACTCTCTAGAGCTCTCTCAAAATGGTATCAAAAAGTCCCATTATTCATTCCAATGTACAATCCCTACACGATGATCAATCATCCAGTGAGTGGAACGACGACTTTTTAATATTGACGGCTGAAGTAATTTGTGTGTGTGTGTGTGTGTGTCTGTGTGCGTGCGTGCGTGCAGGTGATTTTCAGGCTGGGGTAGCAGAGGGCCTAGTTGATGAAGCGCTGCAGCCCGTCTCTGCACTGCGTCTGATGGTGAACGCTGATTCTGATGCCTGGGTGCTGCTCAGCGAGGTACGCTGTTCTCCTGTTCTGAGCCTCTTCCTGGCTTTGCTCCGTGCTAATCGTCTCTTGTCTTCTAGCTGTTCATTGAAGTTTGACGACCGTTGAGGAAGGAAATGAAAGCAGCCCTGCTACACCAATCCACACGGCCCTGGTCGGAACAAATGATCCAGAACACTAAGTTAGGGTAATGGTTTGTTAGGGTTAGTTCCCTTGTGGGAGCATACGATCCACTCCAGAAGAGGGTGAGTTAAGGTTAGTAAGGGTTACGGTTCATTAGAGTTAGGGTTAGTTAGGGTTAGGGTTAGGTTTGCTTAGGTTTAGTAAGGATTAAGGTTAGTTCCCTGTTGGGAACAATTGATCCAGAACACTCCAGAAGAGCGTAAGAGTTAGTTAGAGTTAGAGTTAGGGTTAGTTAGGGTAAGTGGTAGTTGGGGTAAGCGGTAGTAAGGGTTAGTTAGGGCTAGTTCCCTGGTGGAAACCAATGATCCAGAACATTCCAGAAGCCTGTAAACCTGTCAACCAACAATACTAGATTTCTATGACTCTTGCATTAAGTATATATTTATTTAGATAATATAAATGTGACTTTTTTTAAAAAAAAATTCATGTCATGTAATGAGTGTATAATGTATGAAGTTAAAGATGACTAAATGCATTCAGTATTAAAATATATTTTTGTAAAATTACAAACCAAGCCTTTACTGGAACATGGCATCCTACTAAGTGGGCGGTGTTTAAGACGTATATTTAACTGAGAAAGAAAGTGCTTTGTTTGTTGTCAAAATAATAAAATCAGAGTCCAGAAATCTACTGTTCCCTACCTTCTGAGTTAGTGACACATAAGTGGGCTGACAAGGAGAACATGTGAGAAGAGCGGGGACATAAGGGAGGGGAAGGAAGGAGGCACTCTGTGCTCCACCTGCAGAATGGTTCAGTCGTTTCTGGACAATCCAGCTCGGTGCTGTGGAGAAATAGACTTTTAAACGTTTTTGTTTTTTTTAAATGTGTCATAATTGTTGGCTTAGGTCGGCTTGGGCAGTTCATTGATGTGTCACTGACTTTGTAATCAGCTTGTATTTGTTTGAGAGAGTCTTATGTGCTTTCCAATTGTTCAAAGAAGCATGTATACATGTTGTTTTATTTATACCAGCACTTGCTCCTATATCAAACTGAGACCCTGCAAACGTGAGGAATCATCATTTGAGTTAATAAACTAGCCTTGCTCGATGCAGGATATAATCCACAACAAGTCGTTCATAACGACTCAATGTGTATTTGTCCGTCTGGCAGCAATGTGGTCCGGGTGTAGTATACCGAGGGTAGAAAGAATGGTGAATAGTGAGGGTAGAGAGAACAGTGAGGGTGGAGAGAACAGTGAGGGTAGAGAGAACAGCGAGGGTAGAGAGAACAGTGAGGGTAGAGAGAATAGGGAGAACAGTGAGGGTAGAGAGAACAGCGAGGGTAGAGAGAACAGTGAGGGTAGAGAGAACAGTGAGGGTAGAGAGAATAGGGAGAACAGTGAGGGTAGAGAGAATAGGGAGAACAGTGAGGATAGAGAGGGTAGAGAGAACAGTGAGGGTGGAGAGAACAGTGAGGGTGGAGAGAACAGTGAGGGTGGAGAGAATAGGGAGAACAGTGAGGATAGAGAGAATAGGGAGAATAGTGAGGGTAGAGAGAACAGTGAGGGTAGAGAGAGCAGTGAGGGTGGAGAGAACAGTGAGGGTAGAGAGAATAGTGAGAACAGGGAGAATAGTGAGGGTAGAGAGAACAGTGAGGGTAGAGAGAGCGCGGGAAGGAACACTATGAAGAGGTCCTGAATAAAATTCCCGAGACATCCCCCTAGTCACAGAGGAAGCAGGAAAAGACCTAAACATAAACTGTGGTAGGATATCTAAGGAGGAAATAAGGAGTCAGCAAAAAACGGAAGTTTGGCAGGGAAGGATAATCCCACCTGATACTGAAAGCAGACATCAACGCCACCACTGATATACTCCATGGGCTCCCCTAAATTACATCTGGGAAGAGGAAGAGATTCCCAATGACTGGAAGGAGGGGTTAATTGTCACAGTCCCGAAGAAAGGAAACCTCAGTGAATGTAAAAACTCAGAACCAAGCAAAACCCTCTGCTTAATTATCCCAGACAGAATTCACGATTTTCAGGAGAGAGCAAGCAGGTTTCCAGAAAAACAACTCCTCTACAGATCACACTGCATCACTCAGAATATTAGTTGCTTTCGACAGTCTAGACAGAAACATTTATTTGAACATGCTCAGACATTATGGAATACCCATACAACTGGTCAACGTCATCAAATCACAGGTTAAGATATCTCAGTGCTGCCTACCAGCCCTGATTTTGCTGATGAACTGACTCTGATATCAGGAACACATACAAGCATTCAATGCAAAACAAAAATAAACCAAAATATTATATAATAATCAGTCCCTCCAGAAAAAAATTCCAGCGTTTTTTTGCGATGGTTGCAGCCAAAAATCCTTGATTAGGCGGCACGTTTTCTTAAAAAATGCGATGAAATATGCGGCACATTTATGCAATTTTATGAGATGAAATTGGGGGAACTTGCAAAAATTGCGGGAACTTGCGAAAAATGCAGCTTTTCAATGACGCTCACGTTGCGTAATTACGTCACTTCATAACATTCCCATGGCAACAGGGGGAAATGGCTGATCTTGTATGAAGTAAACGCAAATTTTTTCAACTTTCTGCTAAGATATGTGACTTTTTTGAAACGGAAATGCAGGGATTATGAAATCATGCAAGCCCCGCATATTTTGCGCGGATATCGGCAATTTATGTGGTGAAAGTGCGGCATATTTGAAAAAATGCGGCCCCGCATGAATATGCAGACTTTGGCTTATTATGTGTTGAATTATGCGATCGCCTAATCGCGTTTCTGGAGGGACTGAATAATACAATTAAGGGTACATATCCAATAAACAAACCTATTCAATGAAAAATCAACAACAAAAAAATATCAACAGATGACTTGCGAGTTCCCTCCCTCATTAAAATTCCAACGTCTTGCTTTGATTATTTCCTTCCTCATATTTGGTGTCGTTTTCTTTTATATTCCACCCATTTATCCAGCTTTGATTACAATTCCCCCTCCTGGAGCCTCAACATGGGTGTGAATCTTTCCAGGTCAAATATTTCATCTATACTCCCAGGCATTGTTCTTTTTTCGGTGGTTCTGCTTTGTACGACGATTTGGTTATAGTTTCCTTGCAGCAGTGTCTTGAGCAGGTATCTGTCCCTATCCTGTGTGTTTTCCTGTTTCAGATTCACCCGGTACAGGGCTGGTCTTAGGTATCTCATAGCCTAGTGTCGCCTTTAATATTCCCCATATTTCTTCCAAATACTTTTTCCACCTTTTGGCATTTCCAGAATATGTGCGTATGGTCAGCCTCAATCCGTCCGCATTGCCTCCAACACATGTTATGTTACTGAGCTGAGGCACTGAGGTCCACTGAGGTCCTCGACCAAAACAGAAGTTTCTTTGAGTTTGACACACTTAAACCCTAAAGACACCTCTTCTGTGCTGTATATATTTCTTTTGTGTTGCATGAATAAAGATCAGTTAACCCATGATTAGTATATTTCAAAGTTCTTTGAATGTCAGGCAGGTGGCCCGTTGTCGTAGAAACAAACACTCAGTTAGAAGAGGAAACTCAGTTCAGCAGGAAGTGTAATGTCCATAGAAACCAGTTCCTGTTCCCTACTGGGGCTCTCAAGAAACAAACAGTTTTTAGTCATGACTATTTAGCAATTAATACAATACTACAAGAATGCCGCCTAGGGGAGAGGAGAGGATGAGAGGGAGGAGAGGAGAGGAGTTCTTAAGTATATGCTACTAATATTCTTCCACCCAAACTCCCTCCATATCCTGGTCCAGTGGATGAGTTTTGAACTCATTGTACTATTGTTCCTCTGTCAATTCAATCTCAAGTTCCCTTTCCCATTATACTTTTATGTACATTTTATTTTGAATTCCTCTTCAGCAAGCTTGATAAAGGGCTGAGATCACTCTACACCTTTTCCCATCATATGCATGGATCATGACCTTAATGATCCTGTTTTGTTCATTAGCCATCCATTTACAAGTAATCTCTTATTTGCAGGTATCTAAAAAGGTTGCCTTTTTCCAAACCAAACCTAACATTTAAGTACAGAAAACTCTGTATTCTCCCCTTATCTACCATCGTACATATTGCTGTGATACCCCCTCGGACCCACCTTTCAAACCCCTTGTTCATCTCTTCCCTGAATGAATATATTATCCTGTATTAACCATCTCAGAATCTTTGTCTCTTTTCCTAATTTGTATCTCCTTACTACTGTGTTCCATATGTTTAGAGTGAATTTAGTAATTGGGTTTACTAGACTTTGTTGTATCTTAATGTTTCTTTATCTCCTATTAGGTGTTGAATTTGGTAGCTCCCCCCTTTCACTTTGATATATTTTCATTTGGCTATATATTCCCGATTACACCATCATGACAAGGCTCTGGCTACATAACAATAGTCCTTAAAACTGGGCACTGCCATTACTCCTCTCTTCTTAGGTACCTGTAATGTCACTAGTTTAATCCTCGGTCTCTTACCCTCACCCCAAGATCCCATTTGTCCCACTCTATAAATTGGTTGTGCTGTATAGATGAACCTCGAGATCCATTTGTCTCACTCGTTTGTTGTTGTACCGGTAGTATTGTCCTTGATATAGGTACAATAGTCTTGGCCATATGTTCTTTTTAATATTTTCGTCCTCGAGTTGAAGTCTAGGGACTGTATTTACCACTTGCCCAGAACCCTTTTTATGTTCTGATTAATCTGTGTGCAATTTGCATTATATAGTTTGTCTTTCCCTCTTGTGATGTTCACCCCTAAGTATTCCTTGTCAAATCCCATCTAAGTTTGTATATGTCTTTGATCCTTTTTATCTGTGTAGAGTTTAAAGCTAAAATCTGTTTCTTTGTCACGTTAAGTTTATACCCCAAATGTCTTCCGTATTCTTCCAGTTATTCCAAGCATTGGAAAACTTTGGTCTGGTTGTCCTATACGGCATTTCAGAATGTTTGTTCGCAATAGGCGTCAAGATACTTCCAGGTGAAGGCGAGCGGCTTCCAGTGACCTTAAGCGATCCAGCCGGCTACAGTAAACATAGTTACATAGTGTAGGCGTTTGTTGTAGGAGCGGATGGAGTCAAGACTGCGCTCTGCCAACAACAAGTCTTTATTTCCCATTCAAATAATGTTCAGGAACCCCCCACACTAGTCCCAGGAAGCGTCCAGGTAAGTTTCACCACGGACGTCAATGTGTTCCTGTCCTTCTCATACGCTCCCGCTCACCAACTCCTACAAGAGTAAGCAGGCACATAAATACACACTCCCTGATTGGCCTGATTGCGAGCAGGTGCCCGCCTTCAGACCCAATCAACCCAGCAGATCCGATGTGCTTCCAACATGCCCATACTCCACCTGCAGGCCAGACGCCGCCCGTACCACCACACATAGTTCAAAACATTTTTCATGATCTGAAGTTGAAACGACATTAATATAATATAATATAATATATAAATAGATATACATATTAATGTATATATATATATATATATATAGACAGATTAGTGAGACGTCCCGTAGCAACCCACAAGAAGAAAAATCATTAATTCAAGCCATTTGCTGTGTTTTCTCGACCCTGGTGAAATGACATGGAAGGGTTTGTTTAGCATCGGGGCCATCGGAGAACGCTTTGGCCTTTGCCACCCTGAAGAACGTATTTTATTGTTGTGACGCCCTGGTGAATTCACATATGCTATTACGTCATCTGCAATTAAACCCAATTTGTGTTCCGAACCTTCTACTTCCACGCCCCTGATATTCAGATTCTGCCTGATTGCTTGAGCCAGTGGGGGGGGGGGGGGGGGGGGGGGGACAGCACCCCTGTCTAGTTGACCTCTCTAACTTAATCCTATTCTTCAGACTCCCATTGACCTTCACCCTCGCTGTTGGTCCATGGTATAATGATTTTATATATCTATAAGGATTTTCATTAAAGCCAAATTTCCCTAAGACCTTATACAGAAAGGTCCAACTCACACTATCATAGGCCTTTTTGGCATCCATGCTCACTAAAATTGCACCTTCTCCCCTCCTTTGTATCGCCGCCACTATATATATTGTTTTCCTGATATCATCTTGCCTGTGCCTGCCTTCCTCCAATTAGGCCAGTCTGATCCTCGTCTATCATAGCGGGCATGAATGTCCGAATCTTTTTCAGATTATCGAGGCATAAATCGTGTAATCATTATTTAATATGGATATTGGTCTGAAGCTACTGCGCACTTCTTTGTCCTTGTGTAACAGTGTAATAAATAATGTTACGTTTATAGTGAACTTCCCTAATTCAGTGATCAGGTCAAGGAGATCAGCCGAAGGGTAATGCTTCCTTTAAGTAACTAATGCCTAGCGAATGGACGAGTGAACATCGGAGGTCATTCAAACATCTTATATCGGCTCTGCTCGAATCAGTGGTTTTAGCTCATCCGGATTTTAATCGGCCCTTTGTCCCTTCAACTGATGTGTCTCTAGACGGGCTGGGTGCAGTCATCCCCCAGGTGCCAGAGGGGGAAAGCAAGGCCCATCCCATCGCCTTTGCGAGTAAGTCTCTCTCCCATGCCTAGACAAAGTATCCTTCTCACCGGCTTTAAGGGCAGTCTGAAAAATTCTGCCTTTGGCAGAAAGGACACGAGTTTACTGCCTGGACGGATCATAATCCACTAACATACACACTCATCAAACCGAGGTTTAGGTGAGTATGCATAGATGGGTAGCAAAGTTATTTCTGTACAACTTCAGTATCAAGTATATCCCTGGTAAAAAAAAACATTGTCGCACTTGCCCTCAGTATACAGCCCTTTGCGTCATGTTAGCAGGAGGCTGGTATCTGAACTACGGAGCTCTTCTTGAAGAGGCCAAGCAAATAAAGGAGAATATACATACAGGACGTCTTCTGACTCAGTGCCAATCAGCAGGGAGGCTGCTGCCCATACACCACTACGCTAACACTCGCTGGACACGATGAGGTGAGAGCCGTGCTGGAGGGTCATTTTGAGCGGGAGATGGGCCCGAAAGGAAGGGCCATCTCTTAGCTTGCACAGGATGTCCAGCAGTTAATACCTGTTGGTCAGAGTCCCTTACCTGCTGTATTTCCCATCAAGGAACTCCAAGACAAACAGCAACAAGACAGTACGCTGTCCAGGGTTCTATTTTTTGTGACTCGTGGTAGATGGCCATTGAGAAGGGAAAGGGCTAATGAGATAGGCAGAGTTTTGGAAATGCTGAAACAGTGGGACAACCTCAAGATGTTAGATGGCTCCCAGTCTTGACTACCAGTTGGTTGGCAGAGGCTTCTGCCTCCAACGAGCTACCTGAGGGCTCACACGCACAGGACACTGACTTTGCTGTGCAGTTGAACACTGGGGAGACTGGTGAGCTGAGCAATTCCCGATGAGAACCCAGGGTACCTGCTCTTCAAAGTGCAGATCAGAGATTGGAGGCTACCGTGCAACTCTCTAGTATTGGTAGCTCCCCTTGCAGTAGGATGAGTCGAGTTACAACCTGTGATGGATGGATTGTTAAACCAGTGAATCGGCAGATTCAGAACATGTCACATAGTATCCGTCAGCTGACATCTCTAGCACCTCCTCGCTGTCCAGCAGGTGGCGATGAAAAGCTCTTCAGCTCATGTGACCCCCCCCCCACAGCTGAGTTTGCTGAAATGTTGAGTGAATGTGTCGAAGGCCAGATATTGTCCCCATAAACAACGTACATCCTTTCATGTGTACAGGCTGCTAAATAAACGATGTGAATATATTGTTTTTAACAGTGATTTAATGTTTTCCAGCAATTCCTAAACACATTTCAACCATTTAAAAATGTGGAAGCCACAAATCGAACAGACACATTGAGTTTGTTTGTAATCTGAATGTGAAATCAAGGAAGAATATTTTGTATGCTGTATTAAAAGAATAAAGTAAACACAAGCCGCATATTTACTAGTGATGTCCACGATCAGAAGTGATGAGATTCACGCCTTGGATTGTTTAGGGGTCATTTATTGCATGACTACACAAGACAAGACTGGTCTCCATCAGTGGTGTGAAAGTAGGGGAGAACATGGCACTGCCTACAGCACCATGATGTACTTGCCCGATTCCTCCCTACAACTACACCTTAGGATAAAGGCCAATGCGTCCTTCTTATGAGACTATGCATTGTCCCGGTATTCTTTTGTAAACGAACGCCCTAAAGAGGCCATCTGCTTCCTTTAAAATTAGCAACTGATGGGGATACCCTAACTAACTTCCAAAATGTCACATTCTTTCAAATAAAGTGGCCTAGCCATCTCAGAGCCTATCCAGAGAATAGCCTGGTCCCCGGTTGCTGAACAGGGATAGGGGGGGCCCCGGTACCAGCTGGGGCCCCCACAGGCTGAACAGGGATTAGTGGGGCCCCAAACCCCCTGAATGCAATAGAAAATAACATGACAAATCAAAGTCGTAGGCATGGAAAATGCCAAAACAAGGCCTGAGGCCCTCTGTACTTGAACATGAACATCCTTTAGGACCAGTGACATGAATCAAAGGAAATTAGCATCCGTTCACATCTTGCCTGAGTATTTGAGAAGTATATATATTTTAGCCTATGAGAGGTATGTTCATGCTTTCTTATCCTCCGATTTGTGAGAAATACATCATTCCTGTTCAACTCTTGTTAGAGTTTGTAAATTCACGCCCGTCGCAAGCTCACAGGAGATGTGCGCACCCTTAACACTTTTTAAACAATTCAATGATATAGTCTCCGTCCTCGCTGTGCAATACTTCTTTACAAGAACCACATAAAGGCAAGTGACGTTACTAGGCACCAATATCAACCCATCACAAAGGGCATTAGCTTCACTAGATGCTGCTTTTAGGTTGGGTTTGTGGTGGACATGCCTCCAAACATTAGAAGGTACACACAGTAGCATGGGCAGGAATGACGGTCACAATCCTGATTTCATCCTTCTCCAAGGCAGGTCATTCACAAAGTCCAGATTGCAAGGTGACAGACATGTACGAGGTGTATCAGTAGTCAGATCAATAGTTATGTGTATCCCCATTAGGAGTCAAACGGAGGTGTGTTGCTGAGTAACTTAAGCCTCCTTAAATATTCCATTGACACTTCAATAGAAAAAGGTTTCTGGGGCAACAATTAAAGCGTTGGTGCTCATGAAACTGATTTGTTTTCTTCTCTGATTGAGGGGTAGAGCAGTATGGGTGCATAGGGGCAACAAGGTGAGCTACATCGAGTCACATTGGCAGGACGCTAGGTTTGATACTCTGTATGGCTCCTGCTATATCGTCAGTGCGGACGCCAATTCATTGAATATCAAATAAATGGAGAATTAAAGATGCCCTTTGAAGGATTTCACTTTGTAGATTGCATGTCAGTAACAAAATATCACCGCAGTTATGCTGTGAAGAACATAGCAAGGAAATGATTGGGACAATGAATTAGCACTACCTCTTAAACGTTGGTTCATGTTCATTTAAGATGACTCTGCTGTACTGAATACTGTACTCTTCAAATACACTTGGCGCTTGTGGCTAGATGTGTTTTGGTCGAAAGTCGGAAGAGAGAGCCTCCCCATCCAGGTGTAACCCCCTCACCCCTCCCTCAGCCTCTCCTCTCCGTGATCCTCTCGGTCTTTTAGCAGAGGTCCTTTCTGACCCCCGGGGGCCTCTCAGCAGCTGCTGCAGGCCCAGCCTCTGGCCCCGTCTCCCCCCCCGTCCCTTCCCCTGTCCAGGTGGACCGTCCCGCCGCCAGCCGCGGCGCCAGAGGGCTGGCTCAGCATCAAAGGTTTCTGGGACTTCAGCTTGTGCGCCACGGTCATGAAAATGGCTTCCACGTGGTCGCTGTTCCCGCCGCCGCCGCCGCTGGCCCCGTCGGCGCCCCCGTTAGAACCCGGACTCTTGGCCGACGTCTCGAAGAGCGGCATGGAGTGGGAGTCGGCGAACTGCTGCGCCACGTCGGTGCCCACCTGGACAAAGTGCCGCAGGTCGCACTTGTTGCCCACCAGGATGCGCGGCACCTCCGTGCCCAGGGCGTGCTGCTTGCACTCCTCGATCCAGGAGGGGAGACCCCGGAAGCTGCCGGCGCTAGTCACGTCGTACACAAACACCACGGCGTGCACGTTGCGGTAGTAGTGCTGCACCATGGACTTCCTGAAGCGCTCCTGGCCTGCTGTGTCCCACAGCTGGATCTGAGGACGGAGGAATGAGATGAAGAAAAACGGGGAGAGAGAGTATCCCGAGATGTAAAAGGTCCAGTCATGTGCTGGTGATGGGTCACAGAGGCCACTACGACATAAAACCACCTGGAGTATGAATATGTTTAACTTATGGTAATCCCCATAAATGGTACAAACTGAAGTTAATGGGATATAGGAGAGTTTTGGTCACCCCGCACCTTGATTTTCTCGCCATCAATGTCGATGACACGTTCCCTGAAATCCACGCCAATCGTTGCCTCGGTCTTCTCTGGAAACTTGCCGGCACAAAACCGATAGGTGAGACACGTCTTGCCAACTCCAGAGTCCCCGATCACTATGATTTTAAAGATCCGCGTGCGAGGAGGAGGAAGAGTCGTGCTGGACAGAGAGCTTGGGAATCCAGCTGGCTCCACCCCGGCCATGGTATAATTAAATATATATATATTTATTTATATATATGTATGTATATAGTTCAAGTTCAACTGATAACTATCTACTCGGGATAAACCGGTTGGCAACGATAAATGCCGTTGTCGACTAGATTGACCAAATATCACCTACTACCTAACCGGAATACGTCCAAGACGAAGGCGTAGGCAAATAGAGCTGCTGCTGGTGGGTTGATGACTGATCCAACAGTGTCCCTCCCGTGTAACATGGATACTATGTCCCGGCTCACGCTTATTACCAATTGTTATTACATGATGGTCGTCAAACCCAAAGTACCTCTTATTTCTTCGCAGCATCAGCAGCAATCAACAAACACACCTTGTACTCTGATTTGAAGCCACGTAATGCGTTACGGAGTCGTGGAGATATCGCGAGACCAATCCCCAACCACGGAGCGCATCCTCCGCGTCATATGTGCGTAAAGGACGCGTTCAGATAGAATACAATTATAAACTTCACCTGATAAATTCTCGTTGATGTTCAACCATCGCAAGCAGTTCTAATAACTGATTCATCTGATTCAGCAGAGAGATCCCTGCGGGCATCCATACTTGTTATGAAGTCTAGTCTCACGAACAATCTGTTTTTCCGGTTTTAATGTCATAGCATACGAACGTTTCCTGAACAGTCTTATTTCGGAAAAAGGGAAGGTTTACATAAAGACGCGTACGAGCTTCCGAACCTCAGATCTGCTTCGAAGGCGGCACGAGAGCAGTGATGACGCTCTCAACAAAAATGGCTGCGCCCGTGAAGAGATTTATTTTCTTTGTATTTGTATCACGTTGGTCATTTTAATGTAGATTTTAAATGCTCTTGCACACTTGATTAAATTGCTACTTTATTCCGGTCACCAATTGTTATATTGCACGGTCTTGCTGTGCTTGCAATACAATGTAAAGTTGTGTTGTTTGTTTTGATTGATTGATTGATTGAAATTCTTTATTGACACACATGTACAAAGGCAAGTGCACAAATGTACATCAGGTCAAAAGGATGACAAAGAAGCCCATGGGCTTATTTCCATTATGGTCCCTGGTTTGCCAAGGAGTAATGTATCTAACAATAAAGAACGGCTGGCCAATTTCATGACACAATCACAAAGACTAACGGGAACGCTATAAATGCTCCGAGACCGGAAATGACGTCTCGGAAGGCAAAATAAATTGCAACTTGGAAGGGTGGCGTCCGAGTTGAACGCCACCCCAGGAACACATATATGCGACACACACAAAAAAAGTCACAACTTAAAGAAATAATAATTGTATGTAGGACTACGTAATATGTAATTTAAAGGACTACAATTTGTAGCATACTGGAGCCCAAACAATTTATATTCTAAGATGTAGGCCTACTTTAAACTCAAACACTATATAGACCTTTCCTGTTCAAACAGTGAAGGACGTCCAATAACCAAAGTCCGAGTTTCTTCATGCGCACAGGACACAGGTCGACATGTCGGTAAGTAGCCTCTCTCGAATGCACCACATTTGATTCTGGATCTACATTATTGAAATATTTTTAGACAATTAAATAACATAGTTTAGATAGGAATTGCTAGTTAGATATCTTTTCACCCCATTATAGTTCTAGGCCAGTTATTGAATGAATGAATACTTCATTCCAGACTCAAAGTTCCATATAAAAGACAATACTGCGCCAAGGTCAACATAGATTAAAATACAAGGTCAACATTGATTAAAATACATACGAACACCAATTCCAGTGTTTCCACAACCCAGAGGAGTACCTTGTATCACTCTGTTTAGTGTCAGTGAGCGCAATTATTAATTTGTTTAGTGACTCTAAGATGACACATTAATTTGTGCATTAAATTCCTCATCACAGCATGGACGGTGGTGACATTACAAGTCACAAACAAAGAGCTTTCACTTGTCGATCTTGGAATCTTAAGGAGGACCCTAAACGCATCATTATATGCTATCAGTAAATTTCTTCAGTTTTGCTGTTCTATATTTACATTTTATTATAATGTATGGAGCATATTAGCCCGTTATTATACATCAGAGTGCATACTAATGGGAGGTTTGAGGACTTTACTTCATCAATATCAGGCTACATGTTTACCACAACGTCACCCTAACAATAAGAAGATATTGTTAGCTGGTTTGTTAGCTCCAGATATACGACCAAAACTGTAATGCTAGATAATTGTACACATTGAAGCTTTTATCCAAGTATGTGCTTCTCAAATACACATTCATACATCCTAAAGGTCCCCGTAGGAGTAGAGCTGTCTCCGTCGCCCCAAGGCCTCGAGGAAGAGTATGGAACCCTCTTCACACCAGCCTCCTTGCTCTTCCTCCATCAGCTGGTGACCGAGTTTGACAATGAGGTGGATCAGGTTAGGACCAATCAATGGATAGCAATGACACACAATCATAATATAACCATGATGCTGCTGCATGGTGGCCTTTACTGGACTCCTTACGACCAAGGATGCAGGGTGATGAGGTTTGAAACCAGGTTGTTGTAAGGTTGGAAAGACAATAATCCATGAGCTGGGGCTCCATTTGCTGTCCAGGAGATCTCCCTGAGTGTGCGTGGTGATGGCTGGTTTAACCACAAAAGTCGTGCAGCCTCACCTGGCCCCAGGGTCCAATCAGTCTGACTCACTGACCACCCTCCACAAATAATAAAATATACTGTTAGTAAATTGAGGTAACCTAGTTTAAAGGAGGAAGCAAGATACTGAAGGCTTTAGTCTCAGTTTCTTTAAGGGTTTCTATCTCATTTCTGAGTAGGACTTCAGATTTTGTCTATGTGTCTTTTGGGACAGACCCCCAGGGCCATTTCCCTCTTGTATCAGCACCAGTGCTTAATAATTGATAGATAAAGTCCAAGGTTTGGTACGGTGGCTGTAGGCTCAAGAGGCCAAGCTGGGGCCCGTTGGGTGAAGGTGACCAGGTGGACAGACTGCTACTAGTATTGTGACATTTGGTGGTTTGGTAAGCGGTGTCCTTTGGTACGTTGTCTTACAGTCCTGCGTAAGGTAAAAGGCAAACGCAAATGAGATGAATTGAAACATATGGAATTGCTTTATCGTTTTGCTGCATACTTCAATTGCATCCATTTAGTGGCTGATGCTAAGGGCAACTGGGTGGGTGGTAAAGTCAAGTCTGTTTATTGTTCATGCTGCTCCAGCCCTCCTTCAGAACAGATGCTGGAGGGTAATGGCAAGTAATCAGGAGGGTAAGGCTCTTCAGGAGGGTAATGCCATCAGGAGGGTAATGGTCTGTCACCAGGAGGGTAATGCCATCAGGAGGGTAATGACCATTAGGAGGGTAAGGGTCTGTCATTAGAGGGTAATGACCATTAGGAGGGTAATGACCATTAGGAGGGTAATGACCATCAGGAGGGTAATGACCATCAGGAGGGTAATGACCATCAGGAGGGTAATGACCATCAGGAGGGTAATGACCATCAGGAGGGTAATGACCATCAGGAGGGTAATGGTCTGTCATCAGGAGGGTAATGACCATTAGGAGGGTAATGACCATCAGGAGGGTAATGACCATCAGGAGGGTAATGACCATCAGGAGGGTAATGACCATCAGGAGGGTAATGACCATTAGGAGGGTAATGACCATCAGGAGGGTAATGACCATCAGGAGGGTAATGACCATCAGGAGGGCAATGACCATCAGGAGGATAATGACCATAAGGAGGGTAATGACCATTAGGAGGGTAATGACCATTAGCAGGGTAATGACCATCAGGAGGGTAATGACCATCAGGAGGGTAATGGTCTGTCATCAGGAGGGTAATGACCATTAGGAGGGTAATGACCATTAGGAGGGTAATGACCATCAGGAGGGTAATGACCATCAGGAGGGTAATGACCATCAGGAGGGTAATGACCATCAGGAGGGTAATGACCATCAGGAGGGTAATGACCATCAGGAGGGTAATGGTCTGTCATCAGGAGGGTAATGACCATTAGGAGGGTAATGACCATCAGGAGGGTAATGACCATCAGGAGGGTAATGACCATCAGGAGGGTAATGACCATCAGGAGGGTAATGACCATTAGGAGGGTAATGACCATCAGGAGGGTAATGACCATCAGGAGGGTAATGACCATCAGGAGGGCAATGACCATCAGGAGGATAATGACCATAAGGAGGGTAATGACCATTAGGAGGGTAATGACCATTAGCAGGGTAATGACCATCAGGAGGGTAATGACCATCAGGAGGGTAATGGTCTGTCATCAGGAGGGTAATGACCATTAGGAGGGTAATGACCATCAGGAGGGTAATGACCATCAGGAGGGTAATGACCATCAGGAGGGTAATGGTCTGTCATCAGGAGGGTAATGACCATCAGGAGGGTAATGACCATCAGGAGGGTAATGGTCACAAACTTGAGTTCATTTAGGACTTTTAAGGTTAAAAAGTACTCACTCCTTCTGATATTCCTTGCGGCTGCTTCTCTCTGCCCTGCTCCGCTGCCCCCTGGTGTTCAGGTGCTGCAGCTCAGGGTCTCCAGGAAGGCCCACCTGGACGCGTCCGGCGACCTGCCCGCCTTCTCCCGGGCCACGAGCCACATCCGGGACGACCCGTCCTGGACGGTGCTGCCGGTGCCGCCGCGGCTGCAGAGGAGACACGTGGACGTGGGGGACATGGCCCCGTGTGACACGGAGCGCCTCCTCCACGCCCTGCGGTCCCCGGCGCAGGGCCTGCAGGTGAGACCAGTGGAGGGGGGGGGGCCGGGGGAGGTGGGGCTGGTGGAGGTGGGGCCGGGGGAGGTGGCAGCAGGAGGGTTCTCTAGGCTCAGACCTCCAGAAGGACATCGTCCCTGTTCTCCGTTTACTCAGCAGAAGCTTTAGTGTATCAGTGACGCAAAAGGTTCCGTTTGTTTTACGAAAACAAACATTTGAAAGTGAATCCCTCTTCTGAACATTCTATCTTCTTTTGCTTTTTTTCGGCAGATTGACTTCGATGATGGAAACTGCCCAACGTTCTACAACCAAATCAAAGGCATTAGTAACGTATGCAAAGTGGTACACAACCAGTTCCCCGGTGAGTTGACGCTGCGGTGAGTGAATGTTATGCCATTGCCGTCTGATTTCCTGCTAGTGCGAGAACGTCCTGTTCAAACAGCATTGATGAAGACGATGAGAGCGTGTGCCCCTCGTGAAGGGTCTAAGCTCCCTCATGTCTGTTTGCAGACATCCCAGCCCTGCCCCAGGTTCCCGTGCTCATGCTGCGCCCCCGGGCGTGGAATATGGTGGAGCACAACATGCTGGTAGTTAGGCTTCAGTCCTGCTCTCTTGAATATGATTATATATTATGTAATATTTTTCTGATCGACACGTGATGTCATCTGACATGTGACATGTTCCACTGAACCAATTAGAAACAGTAGTTGTAATAAACTTTCGGGTAATCGTTTTATATTAATGTTATACAGCCCTTTAAATAGAACATAGTGAATATAAATAGTTAGGTGAGGTGATGAGTACGTTTAGGTCTTTGTCTCCAGGTTAAGTGAGGTGATGAGTAAGTTTAGCTCTTTGTCTCCAGGTTAAGTGAGGTGATGAGTTAGTTGAGCCCTTTGTCTCCAGGTAAACGGCAGAGAGGTTCCTGGTCCTCTGTTTGACTTTGGACTCCTGATGTTTCACTGTGGAAAGGCTCTTTACAACAGCGAGAGTGGACCCTTCTTCTACCTGTCCAAAGTATAACACACACACTATTACCACTGCACTCTGAAGCTTTACTTAAGGTTCATTCAAATCATCCTTCTCTATTGAAGTGCTTTTCCATCCATCTTCCATCATCCTTCTCCTTTCCACCTTTGTTTTCAGGTAGAGAGTTTCATGGAAGCAAGATTATGGAATAACATATTCCTTTGGGCACAACATCAGGTTTATATCCATTTCATTATCAATTATCTCCAATATTGAATACACTAGCATTTCTTTAGATATATAAATCTTCAGTTTATATTATCTTTTATTTTTTGCTGTTGATACAAGAAACAAGTAAATGCACCATTGGTGTACGGAACAGATTGTATTTTTGTATATATAAATATAAGCACCATTGTAGTCATTATTAGATTCTCTAGTATGAGTCGTATTACGGTTGTACTGAGGGTCGTGTTTACAGCTACAGCTACCCCGGGGAAGCATCAAGGCCACCGTGCTCATCGAGAACGTCCTGGCCACGTTCGAAATGGAGGAGATCCTCTACGAGCTGCGGGAGCACTCTGCCGGTCTCAACTGCGGCATCTGGGACTACTCTGCCTCCTTCGTCAATAAGTTCGGTCAGTGTTCTGTGTGCATGGTTCTGTCTGCGATCGCAGCCGGCCTGATGAATAATGCCGTCGCCATATCCGACAAGGTCCCTCCATCCACAAGACAGTTAATATATTTATTTAAAAGAGCTATTTGCATTTATAAATTCTTATCTTATCTCTTTTTGGTTTGGTTGTAACGGAAAAAATTACCAATCTTTTTAGAATGCCAAAGTGGGTTGTGGTTCAATACTGGTGAGTCAGTGGTTCTATGCTGGTGAGGCTGTGGTTCTATACTGGTGGGTCAGTGGGCTGTGGTTCTATGCTGGTGGGTCAGTGGTTCTGTGCTGGTGCGTCAGTGGCCTGTGGTTCTATCAGTGGGTTGTGGTTCTACCAGTGGGTTGTGGTTCTGCCCCCTACAGGCCACAGGGGGGACTTCCTCCTCCCCGACCGCAGTAAGTACGTCAACATGGAGAAGCGTTTCCTCCGCAGCTACATGGACCTGCTGGTGCAGACCTGCCACCGCCGCGGGGCGCTGGCCACCGGGGGCATGGCTGCCCCCCTGCTGCCCCCGGCCCGGGACAGCCCCGCCCACCGCACCGTGCTGGCTAACGTCACAAGGTGCCCCCACTGCAGCTAGCGCTCATCAACCTGCTAGTCAGTGTGGCCTCATGTTATCAACCTGCTAGTCAGTGTAGCCTCATGTCATTATCAACCTGCTAGTCAGTGTAGCCTCATGTTATCAACCTGCTAGTCAGTGTAGCCTCATGTTATCAACCTGCTAGTCAGTGTGGCCTCATGTTATCAACCTGCTAGTCAGTGTGGCCTCCTGTTATCAACCTGCTAGTCAGTGTGGCCTCATGTTATCAACCTGCTAGTCAGTACGGCCTCATGTTATCAACCTGCTAGTCAGTGTGGCCTCCTGTTATCAACCTGCTAGTCAGTACGGCCTCATGTTATCAACCTGCTAGTCAGTGTAGCCTCATGTCATTCTCAACCTGCTAGTCAGTGTGGCCTCCTGTTATCAACCTGCTAGTCAGTGTGGCCTCATGTCATTCTCAACCTGCTAGTCAGTGTGGCCTCATGTTATCAACCTGCTAGTCAGTGTGGCCTCATGTTATCAACCTGCTAGTCAGTGTGGCCTCATGTTATTCTCAACCTGCTAGTCAGTGTGGCCTCATGTTATTCTCAACCTGCTGGTCAGTGTGGCCTCATGTTATCAACCTGCTAGTCAGTGTGGCCTCATGTTATTCTCAACCTGCTAGTCAGTGTGGCCTCATGTTATTCTCAACCTGCTAGTCAGTGTGGCCTCATGTTATTCTCAACCTGCTAGTCAGTGTGGCCTCATGTTATTCTCAACCTGCTAGTCAGTGTGGCCTCATGTTATTCTCAACCTGCTAGTCTGTGATGTTTTGGGCGTCTTTGCAGCTAGACAGCGGTGTGATACACATTTGAAATTGAATTATGCTCATGCATTCCGTATGGACAGATTAACTTCATCATATTGATTACTTAATTAGCCACAAACGGCTCAATCGAAAAAGAAAGACAGAAAGACGTCAACACGACACTAATCCTGGGGGTCCAATAATGTTCCCTCGTACCCTCAGGCTGAAGCTGCTGGAGATCCAGGCGGGCGTGGACGGCTTCATGGTGTACGACCTGCGGCTGATCGAGCCCATGCAGAAGGTGAGCGGTGGGGTCGTCTCTGGCCGCGGTCTGGTAGCCGCTGTCGGCGGCCATACTCGCCCTGACCCCTCTGTCCCTCTCCGCCAGCTGTTCCAGCAGCACACCGGAGGGGAGAACCAGCTCCACCGGGTGCGAGAGGACGTCACGGTGACGCCTGAGGACCTGCTGTGCATGCCTGCGGTGGGTGGCAGAACCCCGGGGTTAGGGGGCAATCCTAACCGGGGGCTAGACACTGACTAGGTCAACAATGTTGGAGGCTTGTGTATTTCTATTCCGGTTTTGGCTGAATGCACCTTAGGGGATGGGACGTATATGCAGACTCCGGAACACACTGGGCTGTGCATGTGATTGAGCCTCTATGTGATCTCCTGGGTCACATTGAGGACCGGTACAGCTTTAGGGAGACTGGGGTCAGAAGAAAGCGTTCATATTATTACAATAACAGTACATTTGGGCTTCTTATTATGATCAGCATGGATTGAGGTTGTGTATTTATTTCTCAACAGGGGGGAGTAACCCTTCATGGCTTACAGTATAACATTGGCGTGGGCATCCTATTTATTCATGCTTGGCTGTCAGGTGAGCACACACACTACTTTCCTAATTAAGTTTGTACTCGTATACGGTCCCGTGGTTGAAATGGTCCAGAGATGGACTGCCTCTGCTCATAACTCTACACCTATCCCATCTTCCTCAGGGAAAGGCCATTTCTTCTACAGAGGCCAGGTCGAAGACTCTGCCACAGCAGAGATCTCCAGATCACAGGTGGTTTGAGAAGTCCTTTTTCCTACCCGATATAGCAGGCTTCATTGTCTTTAACCATATATTTAGAAGCATGATAGGATTTGCTCAACATTGTTTAACCCTATACCCACGTTTAGGGACGATACATTATAATATAAAATAACCCCATATCACTGAGTATGAGTACTATCCCCATACCACTGAGTGTTATCCCCATATCACTGAGTATTATCCCCATACCACTGACTGAGTATTATCCCCGTCACTAAGTATTATCCCCATCACTGTGAGTACTATCCCCATCACTTTGAGTACTATCCCATCACTCAGTGAGTACTATCCCATCACTGTGAGTACTATTCCATTAACTGAGTGAGTGTTGTCAGGTGTGGCAGTGGATCCTCCACCAGGCCCGGCTGGAGGACAGCCAGAGGGTGGTGTCCCGGAGCCTGGTGGTGCAGCTCACCCAGGAGGTCATGAAGGAGCTGACGGAGGTCACCGCCTGTCAAACCGTTAGGTAGGAGGAGGGCCCCCACACACACACACACGATGCCCAGGCCGTAAGAAAAGCACAAGCTTGGTTCTAGTAAGTCGGAGGACAAGCGTAGCATCATAAGCACGGCTAGTCACACAGCTGAGTGTATGGCTCTATGTTCCTGTAGCCTAGTGATCCGCTGACAGCGCCCTCATGTGCCTCAGGGCTGCGGAGAGGTTGCAGACCGCCGCAGAGATGTTCCTAGAGGTGGTGCTGAAGAGGGACTTCCCAGAGTTCCTCACTAGCTACCTGAACCTCGACCACACCTTCCTGAGCTCCCAGCGCGAGGAGGAGGCCAGCGTCGCCCTCCTGTCTAAACTCTGAAGGAGGAGATGCCGTCTCAGACCAAAGGGTGACCCATTTGCAAGCTGCAGCGTTACTCCCTGACTTACCAGGAAGCCTTTTGTACCTGAAATAAAATATTAAAACATAAATTAACGTTTTCCTTTTATTTGTTGAGACTTGGAGTAGTTTTACATCTGGACTCGGAGATAACCCATTACCCGTGACTTACTTGCAATTTAAACACGAATACAATTGGTATAAGGTTACGCAAATGCTGCTTTTATTTAATTCATTTAGTCAGTTTTGTAAGATATAAATTACCTTTTTTTTAAAAATGTGAGAAGCAGACGTACCTACAAGGACATTTTGTGAAACACAGGAGCGCTAGAAAAAGATCTAAACTGTGTTTTACAGAAACCTCCAGTCAGAGTCCTCTTCTTCTCCCCCCCCCCCCTCCCCCCCCATAGTCCACCCGGGTCAGTCAGCACTAAACCCAACACCGTTCCACCCTTCACCCCCCCCCCCGGGTTAGGCTCTGCTAACCCCAACACCGCTCTCACTCCCCACAGAGGAAAGGGGGAGCCCTTTTTTGTTGTTTGTTTATTTTTCTTAAAAAAAGTAAAATGGGGCCTGGTCTCTTTGTAGCACGGTCAGTCCGTTCGCGTCAGTGCAGTGGGGCGGGTCAAACGGCTGAGCTGACCGCGGAAGGGATCCAAGGAGCATGGCCGGCCGCTCGGCAGACATGTGGCAGGGGGCGTCTGTGTGTGAGTGTGTGTGTGCGTGTGCGTAGTGTGGCGTGTGTGTCTGTCCGCGCGCTCCTCTCCCTCGTCCTCCTCACATCTCGTGGGCCATGTCGTCCTGCTCCCCGGCCGATAGGTCTCCGTTGGCGCTGCTGTTGTCCTGGTAGTCCGCCTCCATGAAGGCCAGGGTGTGTGGGAACAGGGCGTGGCAGGCGGCGCGGTACGCCTCCGCCGCCTTGGGGTGGCCCTCGCCCCCCAGCTGGCCCCCGCGGAGGGCCTCCAGGACCTCCGAGCACACCTGCAGCAGGACACGCCCCTTATTTACCTGGCCATTGACATGAACCTGCTCCGGAGTCGTTACCAATTAGCCTCTCCCGGAGTCATTACCAATGAACCTGTTCAGGAGTCATTACCAATTAACCTCTCCCGGAGTCATTACCAATTAACCTGCTCCTGAGTCATTACCAATTAACCTGCTCCTGAGTCGTTACCAATTAACCTGCTCCTGAGTCATTACCAATTAACCTGCTCCTGAGTCATTACCAATTAACCTGCTCCTGAGTCGTTACCAATTAACCTGCTCCTGAGTCGTTACCAATTAACCTGTTCAGGAGTCATTACAAATTAACCTGCTCCTGAGTCATTACCAATTAACCTGCTCCTGAGTCATTACCAATTAACCTGCTCCTGAGTCATTACCAATTAACCTGCTCCTGAGTCATTACCAATTAACCTGTTCAGGAGTCATTACCAATTAACCTGTTCAGGAGTCATTACCAATTAACCTGCTCCGGAGTCGTTGCCAATTAACCTGTTCAGGAGTCATTACCAATTAACCTGTTCAGGAGTCATTACCAATTAACCTGCTCCTGAGTCGTTACCAATTAACCTGCTCCTGAGTCATTACCAATTAACCTGCTCCTGAGTCATTACCAATTAACCTGTTCAGGAGTCATTACCAATTAACCTGCTCCTGAGTCATTACCAATTAACCTGTTCAGGAGTCATTACCAATTAACCTGCTCCTGAGTCATTACCAAATAACCTGTTCCGGAGTCATTACTAATTAACCGTTGATGAGTCATTACTAATTAACCGGTTGATGAGTCATTACTAATTAACCGGTTGATGAGTCATTGCTAACCGGGTCAGGAGCCATTATTAACCTGTTCCCAGGAGCCATTATTAACCTGTTCCCAGGAGCCATTATTAACTGGTTTAGGACTCCCATTAACCAGTTCCCGACTCCCATTATCGGGGCTCCTGCGAACTGGTTAATGGAACTGGTTAGGGCCACATGTCACGGGCCTGGTTTGTTTATCTGAACACGCCTAATGACGGCTAAAGAACATGGTAATGAGGCCCGTAACTAGCTACTGGTCTGGAGCCAGTAAGCCCTGTGAGGCACGGTCAGACGGTGGCGGTATGGTCGGCGTTACACATGGCTTACAAACAGAAGTAGAGGCTGTGAAGCGGAAACACCACACAAAGGGTGGGACATTTCGCTGGTCATAGAATTCCCTAATTCCTGGTAGATTTCCATAGCTGCATTCCCTCTCAAAAGGCTGTGATGTCATCTCCTATTTCCTGGTAGATTTCCATAGCTGCATTCCCTCTCAAACGGCGCGGATGTTATTCTCATGGATTAAAGGAATGTTACAGTCTAATGGGTCCACGCGGAGGATGACCTGTTGAGGCCCACGTGAATTATGGGAATATCCCGTCGAAATGTTCGAGTCAGATAATCTATCTTTTATTGAATAAGGTAAACACTAGCTCGAGCTAGCATAAAACCTTTTTCGCGTCTTCTGGTAAAATGCCATTTTCTGAACACCAAGACTTGACCAGGTGTGGGACGTACCTGAATACTGCGGCCGTTGAGCGAATCGTCCATGGCGGTGGCCAGCTCGCAGGCCATCGTGTCCGAGGACGGCTCTAGGTACACCATCATCTTAGCGGCTGGGCACAGAAACAAACGAGGATTCAGCCGTCGGGTAAGAAACACAGAGCTGTGAGGAGACGGGTGGGACGGCCGGGCGGAGGGGCTCACCGGCCAGCCGCTGGGGGACGGAGCTGGAGTGTCGGCTCAGGTACTTCTTGTTGAAGCTCTTGGGGTCGCTGTCCCCAAACAGCCGAGAGATCTCCCGCTTCAGCACCGTCCGGACCGGCTCTGCCAGGACGCTGCTCTCGCTCACTGGAGGGATGGAGGGACATGGAACAACACAGCTTAATGTGGGTAGTGTTGTGGTGGGATCCATGCTGTGGCTTGATCCTGGTCATAGGGTACAACGTAAAGACGGGCTCAACATCTATCTAATCTATCGAGGGGTTAAAGGCTTGCTATTGCACCAGTTCCCCTTACTGGCCGTTTTAGGCCCAAACCCATTTCTTCCCCTTACCCCTTCCCCTTACCCCTTCAAAACAAGGGGGAGGGGTAAGGGTAAGGGGTAGAAATGGGATTGGGCCTCAGTATCTGGGCAGTGTCTGCAAGGAGTTGGCACGCAGGTCTTCTTTTTAAATGTTTCTAGGAAGAGGCACCTCGCGTAAACACAGGGTTTGTATAGCTGTCAGGTGAGGACACGCGCTACTCTCCTAATCGTTCGGTCAGTGCTCTTATACAGTCCCACGGTTGAAGTGGTCCAGAGGTGACCCGCGTCTCCGTAGGTCTCGACCGACGCTGGGCTCACCTCCTTTGAAGAAGCGCACCAAACACTGGTGGAGCCAGGGGTCCAAGGGGTCGATGGCCACGGCCCTCTTCACAGACTGCAGCATCAGCAGATACTTCTCTGGAACCAGGAGAGAAGGACAAGGGGAAAACTATCAGAGCTGCCTTTTATGATCCGGCCGTTACATTTCATGTGGTGGTTAAAGGGTTCAAACACTACAAAGAAGTGAAGAGTACAGTTTCTTAAGGAAGTCCTCTCTCTTTCTGCACACGACGGAAGTATGGGTTGTTGTTCTGGTGTTATATCATTTTTGTTTTGCTTTTATATTTCATGTCTGCATGTATTGCGTGTTGAAGCTTTTTTTGGGGGTCCCAGCAGCCAAGCTGCTTCGTCTATTGTTTCTGTACCTTTCATTTCCCCCCCCAAATTCATACTGCAGCCTATACCGTTAGTCGTAAACTCTTGACATTTTCTGGTATGGTATCTGATCTGTACTCATTTAAGAAAGCCCTTAATTATCTTGCCAAACGTGTGCTTGGGGTTTTCTTGATGTTGTGTGCTTATCAATAGACATTTTCACGATGTGAATGAGGCTTCATGCCGTTCAGGAATGCCAGTGGCTCAACGGGTTAATGCATTGTACTGTTGATCCTTAGGTTGAGAGTTTGAATCCCGATTTGAGCATCATGAACAAGCCGAGCATGACATTCGACTATTGCTCTGCAGCCCACTCAACTGAAAGCCGAGGCACAGTATGGCATTAAGGGGAACATCTTCGTCAACATCTTTCCTTCATAACTAAATGTCATATTTATATTAGGGGTGTTACGATACACGTATGTGTACCGAACCGTCACGGTACAGGCACTTCTGGGTGGTTACAGAGGTGGACCGCGGCGCGAAATGTGGCGTACAAAGCGTTAATATGGCGAATGTAAAGGCTTGTTACGTGATGCGGAATTTAAAACTTGAAGTCGGAGTTCCCACCGGACCGTTTAGCCAAAGTATACTACTCCGACTCGGTAACTATGGAGACCCCTCGAGCATTCGCAGATCTCCGTCGGGATGTCGGATACGCAATGCAAGTCACCGCCCGATCGATCTCATATGTTGACTACAAACCATGTAAGCAGTGTTGTAAATAAAATACAAAGCTTTTCAAATCTTATTTGGTGTTTTATTGGTTCTTAAAGTGCCAAGTAAACAATGTACGAAGTAAATAAGGCACAAAGTCAAACCAGAGAAGTGATTCCGGAAATGATTTTGTAATTTTTGTTGTGAGGACCAATCACAGCCCTTGCCGTCGACGGATAGTTAAAAGACATTGGATGTGCACGTAAGCTATGGAGAGGGCTCTCCGTGTGTACGTACAGCACTTTAACATGCACACGCATTTCAAAAAGGCACCATCCTGGCGTTACTACCACCGTTGCTATGAAAAAAAAACGAGCTGTGCAAACCCAGCTCATGACACTATTTCAACATCCCCTGTCTGGCAATTCAGAACGGGCAAATGTCATAACCAAGTTTATTGGTGTTTACATTGCTGCTGATCTACGGCCGTTCTCCGTTGTTAAAATGTTCCCCTTAACTATGAAACGGGAATAAGTGTTGGAACCATTGGACCCGAGCACGCGCTGCACCGCACCATACCAACGGGGGTAGCTGTTGGCCCTGATCAAGAGCAGCGCCGAGCCGAGCAGTAGGATTGAGGATGACCTGTAGATTACTATTAATAAACTGTTCAAACGTGCCCTTGGTAGTCTGGCTCCTACTTGGTAACAGTGTTGCCCTGCACCCGATCATAAAGAATCCTGTAAGGTTTTCTTCATTCCTTTCCCCCCCCCCCCCCCCATCCTCCTGACGCCGTCTACCCACTGCACCGTCCGTCACCGGATGACGGAAGGCGTGGCTGACGGATAAGGGAGTAGTCTGCAGAGGCATACATCAGCCATGCCCGAGCATACGCGATCTGATTGGATGACGGATCCGTCGCTGCATGAGAAGTTTAACATTTTTCAACTTTCTTGACGGAGCCGACGGATCCAAGGGAACGGATGGATCCACAATGAACTGCGGCTCCACCCCATTCAGAGTCAATGGGATCCGTCAACGGACGGATGCATTGGGCAAGAGGGGTCACACAAGTGACCGTTTTGAGGGCAGCGAGCTCCCGAAGGTAAAGCACCTGACACGGGTTGTATAGGGAGAGGCCCAGGGCTATCAGAGGGGGGACACGCAAGCGGGTCATTGTGGTTCCCTACCTTTCCTGAAGTAGATCTCAAATGCCAGGAGATGAGTTTCAATCTTGTGCCGCACCAGCGTCTTCAGAGGGATCAGGAACTTCACCGCCTCCTCCAAAGGACTCTCAACCTGACCACACACACACACACACACACACACACACACACACACACACACACACACACACACACACACACACACACACACACACACACACACACACACACACACACACACACACACACACACACACACACACACACGCGTAAGGGCGGGGGAGCAGAAGGGAGCTGAAGCAGCGGCCGTTGACCGACCAGACGTCTACCTTGGCCAGTTTGTCCGGGATGAGCTCCTCCTTGGGCCCGCCGATCTCTTCGTCGTCGTCCTCCTTCTTCTTCTTCTGGTTCTTGAGCTGCTTCTCCTTCTCTGCGTTCTTCTTGTCCTCCTCCAGCTGGGCTTTCTTCTGCGCTCGCCGCTGCTTGTTCCTCATCTTCTTCAGCTCCTTGTCCGTCACGTTCTCTGAATCAAGGACACCGATCACATGATAATGAAGCTTTTTCCCTTGTGCAAATTCATATATTTTGTTTTATATGTGTTATGTTTTGTGAATATATATTTATTGTGGATATTATTTAGATGCATATGTTTTTTATGGCAGTAATTTTTTATGCGTAGTTTAGTAAATGCTTTTAATATATGCATATTCTTTGTGATTTCACACGTTAATGTATTTCTACTTCTATTTTTTTTTTATATCCTCAATTTTCAAAAAATTCTGAGAACGAATAAAGCCCTCCATGAACCTCTCCCAGACCCTCTAGTGACCCCCCCCTCCCAGACCCTCTAGTGACCCCCCTCTCCCAGACCCTCTAGTGACCCCCCTCTCCCAGACCCTCTAGTGACCCCCCTCTCCCAGACCGTCTAGTGACCCCCCTCTCCCAGACCCTCTAGTGACCCCCCCCTCCCAGACCCTCTAGTGACCCCCCTCTCCCAGACCCTCTAGTGACCCCCTCCCAGACCGTCCAGTGACCCCAGTCCCATTCCCCCTCTCAGGATCCGTCCTCACCTGCGTCTGCCTGGCACTCCTTGCTGTCGTCGGCCAGCGGCCGGTCGTGCAGCTCCAGGTAGATCTGGATGGCGCTGCGCGCCGCCTTGTAGTAGAAGGGGTGCTGCCGCAGCACGTCCTCCAGCTTCAGCAGGTCCACGTAGGAGCGCAGCGTCATCTTGCGCATGCAGTACGTGTGGAAGTCAAACTGGTCATCTGTGATCTCCACAAAGTGCTGCAGGGACGGCAGTCGGGGCTTTAGTGAAGCAAACTGCCGTTGAGTCTGGCTTATCAGTTCGGCATGCTTGCAGATTAGTGCTACCACTATATCAATTCATATTTATTAGGGCTGTCAGTTAAAGGCGTTATTAACGGCGTTAACGCAATCCAATTTTAACGGCGTTAATTTTTTTATCGCGCGATTAACGCAAATTCATATTTAAAAAAAAACTTTTTTTTTCTTTTTTTTTTCTCTGGCTCAAAACAAAGAAGCAGTAGCCTGACTGCTATGTTCAAGGAAGTATGTTTGTATGTTCATCGTTTAATTGCACTATAGGCTTTTTTTAGTATCTTCCTGTTTTGATCAGTATGTGCGAATGTTGTTATCAATAAAAAAACATTTGCACAAGGCAAGCCGATGCACTCCTCCATGTTGATAAGAGCATTAAAATTAGAAAAATTAATGGGACAAAGAAATCAAGGGATATTTAGCATAGAAAAAAGATTTGCGATTAATCGCAAGTTAACTATGACAATAATGTGATTAATCGCGATTAAATATTTTAATCGCTTGACAGCCCTAATATTTATATAATGTAAAGAAACCAATTATTAATTGTAAACGGATCATAATCACAAACAACCTTTTGAAGAACTAACGTGACAACTTAGGTTATCCTTGGGAGAGGTTCACGGCCGTCGTCCCGGCCAAAGCATTGAGGAGAATGCGTCTCGGACTGGAAGGCTTACCCTCTCGATCTCATGGCACTTCTTGAGCGCCTCTCCAAACTTGTTCATGGATTTGTAGGCCAGAGCGCACTCCGTCTGGAACCACATGCACTGCATCTCGTTCAGGTTCTCCACCGCAGACGTGCCCTCCTGAAACGCACCACAAGGTGAGCAGGAGGTCTTCAGGTACCGTCGGCCTTCACATGCGGGTCTGGAAGTCTCAACAAACCCACCCTGGTGAACTTGGAGCACATGTCCTCCGCCTCCTTGACCAGGCCAGCCTTCAACATGTACTTAGCGCACTTGGAGTTGATGAAGCGGTCGGCGGTGTCCAAGGCCTGGGCCTCGTCCATCCAGCGCGCCGCCTCCTTGATGTTCCCTGCGTGCTGCACAGCACAACGTCTCAACCCCTGTTAGGAACACCCCCCCCCCCCTTTCAGAGACGCCGTCCGCTCCTTCCGCATCAGAGACGTGTACCAACCTTGTAGATCTTGGCCTTGACCAGGAAGAGCTCGATCAGCGTGGGCGTGCTGTCGATGGCCGTGTTGATGTAGTCCAGGCCACGGCTCTGCTGCCCGATGAAGTCAAAGTGCTGCGCCAGGAAATACTGCACCCACAGCAGTGTGGTGGGGGGCTCCACCTTGCCCTCATCTGCAGGAAGGACATGACACTCATCATACTACAAGGATGTCATCAATAGACCTAATAAGTTGTGTTGCAACCTTATTTTCAGATGTTGACGGCAAATGTGAATAGTCTTGAATACTTGGCGAGGTTGTGATCTAAAAGTGATATATAAATGTTTATACAACGGGGGACCTAAATCCAGCGATCTGATTGGTTCCCAACTGTTGTATAATGAGCGTATACATAACTGCTATGATGCCCGATCATTTTGTGAAAGTTTGCATATCACTCCGCGCCTGGAAGTAGAAACAGTTACAAAGTAAAACATATGTTGGATGATGGAGAGGGTTTTATGTTGTTACTCCGGGAGTGAGCAAGGCGATGGAGAGACTAACGAAAGCTTAGGCACACGGCGAGCGAACTGCTCCATAGGATAAATTGCCGGCGAACCGCTCTATCGGAGCCTTCTCTCGGAGGGACGCTAAAGTGTGTTGCATAGCGACCGTCGATGCATAGCGGCAGCCAGGAGGGACTACTTTTTTGTATTCTTTAATAAAACGGCTACTTTGACTTTCTTGGTTTCTTTTTAAATGTAGCGTGTCTATGACTTTCGTTTCGCCATAACAGTAACCGTTGTATAAAAGCAATAGATCACTTCAGTCAGTGGTATGTGCTCATTATACCACTGTGAAGGGGGTCGCAGTGGTATAATGAGCACATACCACAGCCTGGCGTGATCTATTGCTTAAATATATCGAGTGTGGGTAGGAAAACCCAATGAACGAAACTGGTTAGCTGTGATAAAAACAGGAACAATACAGTGCTTATGTAACCCACGTTTCCGTAATTTGCGAGGTTAGTAAGCAGTCCTCACCGTGTTGACTAAACATCCGACAGTTCTTCAAACAGGTTTCATATCCAACTACCAACTCCTCAATGATGGCAACCTGAATCACGGGAGGAAAACCAGGTCATTGCCAACATCTTTCAATTACAATTACGGCATTTTGGCAGACGTTTTTATCCAAAGCGACCTACATCGGTTAATACACACATTGACACGCCGACGGCAGAGTCAACCATGCAAGGCGACAGCCAGCTCGTCAGGAGCAGTTAGGGTCAAGTGTCTTGCTCAGGGACACATCGACACTCGACACAGGAGGAGCTGGGGATAGAACTAGCAACCTTTCGGTAGACAACTGCTCTACCTCCTGGGCTAAGCCAACCCCCCTTTCAACAGTGACCTTCGGTCTGGTCATCTTTCAGCGCATACCTTGGCCGTGTCCGCGTAGAGGGACTTCAGGGTGGTGAAGAGAGGCGGGCAGCCTTTACTTAAGTTCATCCTCAGGTAGTAGTCCAGGCATTCACTGAACTTCTCCCCTGCCCAACACACACCCAAAACACATTGTTAAAGAGGAAACCTAATCCTGTTTGTTCAAATGATGCGTGAAAGCCTGGATAATCTCAAAGAAAATCACGATCAATGGGAAAGGACCGAACAACATGGGATCTGATTCTGTACCCAATATTATTATTTCATTTGCAAGAAAGAAATGTATATTTGTAGAATGCCCACTAGTTGACATATTATTAACAACCACCTGCGGATAGTGTCATTAGCAATGCATAAGCCTATATATACACAGTGTATAGGTTCATAGTATATATTGATAAGGCCGAAATTTAGCATACAGTATTCAAATATAATTTGAATATTAAAGATAATGGAGAATGAGATTGAACTGGGATTATAGAGGAAGATTGACCACTCGAGTAAACTATACCAGTGGTTCTCAAACTGCTTATCAAGATCATAGTATTGTTGAATTTTAGAACTTATATCTTGCCGTCAGTTTAGCTTGTAATCGTAGATGTCTATTAAGCACGCTGATATTTAAACTGCATTTTTTACAGGAAAGGCACAACATTTTTAAACCCCATTTTAAATGATCTCATTGTTAATGTATTGCCATTCGTACTAGTATTTTCAAATTATTCTGTTAAAAATCTATAGATAAAAAAAGGAACTTTTTAAAAAATATATATTTATGGCACCACCAAATAGCAAGTTGCGTATGTGGTAGTGCGTAGTGGTGCGCGTACCATAGTTTGAGAACCACTTTACTATACAAAAAAACCTATCATGATCATAGTTTATTAGTATTATATGCACAAATAGTAATGGAAAGACGTTTGACTGCATGGCGCTGTAACCTGGTCTCCCCTCCTCAGAGTCAGGAGGGGGTCCTTGCATTCTGCTCAGCAGTTACCTGTGAGGAAGGTCAGAGGCAGCCTCCTTGGCACCAGGCCTTTGGGGAACTTGACCCACGTCTCCTCATAAAGCTTCTGACGCTCCTCTACGTTTCCTGGGGTTCAACGGATACATGGGAGTTAACAAACCACAATTACAGTACTGAAGACCCACATTAAGCCCTCATTGGACAGAGGCTGAGCCCTGCCATCGTCCATGGGTCCAACACGGTGAGCTCTGATTACTTGGCTTCAGAGCGTTCTCCAGGCCGTGGTAGTAGGCCCAGTTCTCTGGGTTCCTCTCCTGGAGCCTCCTGTAGACCTGGGAGGCTTCGTCCGCTCGCTCCAGTTTCAGCAGCAGTTCTCCTGGGGGAGCCAGAAGGGGCGAGACGGTCACATGAAGCCCAAGAGCCGCCGCAGAAACAGTCATGGGGCCAGAAGCCAGGGGCACCTCGGGATAGGGCTGGGCGATTACTCTAATTTTGATCGCGATTTCAGCGTCAAACGATCACAAAATTAACATAATCGAGTTTTCAATTATTATTATTCTTTTTATAAATGTTTTATAGAAAAGGGCAGGACAGCTGGACACATATCTGTATATCATTTTAGATTGGAACATCTTCTTTTTGACCATTTTGTGTACTTTTTTTTGTATTACTTAAAGGCGAAATTTCAAAGTTCTCAGTTACAAAAAGAAAAATTTGAGAGACATGCTGAATAAATACAACACGTTTTCAAATTCAAAAATAATCGTTTGAATAATCGATTTCAATATTGACCAAAATAATGGTGATTATGGTTTTCCTCATAATCGAGCAGCCCTCACCTCGGATCTCCTCCACGGCCATCTTGTCACAGATCTGCTTCTCGTAGCTGTTGAGATGCTCCAGGGCCTCCTTGTAGAGACAGGCTTCCCGCAGAACCTGGTTCTGGTAGAGCAGAAGCTCACTGTACTCAAAGTCCACCTTGTCTAGAGAGGTCTGGCCACAGACAAACACACACAATAAGAGATGTAATACAACAACAAACTCACCAGAGCAGTTTTCAGTGCTAGCATCTCACCAGGGACACTGGTGGACAACGCCTCAACAGACCTGTTGTGTTTTGCGGAACTCCTCCACGATCTTAGCTGCCATTTCAAAGTCCTCCAACAGATGATAGGCGACAGCGTAGCCGATCCAGGAGGCCCGCTGGGCCGGGCGGAGCTGCAATAGTTGGTAACGGGTCTCCTGTAAGGATATGGACATTCACTCAACGTCATCGAGGGATAATGACACAATCCCTTATATTGTACGGCGTCTTGCATCTCATCGTGTTTCACTTCGTCTGCACAGGACGATGCTTCTCACCCGGTAACCCTCCAGGTCTCTCATCTGGACCTGCAGCAGCGAGAGGTCCCGCAGGATCTGCAGGTTGTCTTTGTCCCACTTCAGGGCGTTCCGGTAGCACTTTATGGCCTCGTCGTACTTCTTGTCCGAGCGCTGCAGCAGCCCGTACACGTGCCAACCTGGCAGCAGTGCCGTTAAGGAGACAACGTGGGACATCACCTCGGGTCCAAAGGGCCCCTAAGACTATGTTTGGGCACGTTCCACTCATCAGTTGTGAACTTTTGGGTTTTATGACGAACCTTCTTATTGTCAGAGAAACTGAAAATGGTGAAGTATTAAAAAGTGATCCTCGTTAGACATATGCAGGCTTTTGATTTGTGCGTTCTTGGTAATGCACGAATCAAAATGTGCCACTCGTAAACACGTCAACTCCTGGCTGTAGGCTGAGCCCTGGTTCACACTTGTCAAGAAAGTCCTTGTTGCCAATTATCATACAGCTTATAGAATTAGTGCTGAATGCATTGACCTGAAAAGGATACAGACATGGCTTTTGAGGTCATTGCGTAGACCTCTTCTCACAAGGTCATAGGCGTCCTCCTTCTTGCCTAGACAGTTCATGGTGAGCCCCTTCATGGCCAGGGTCTCTGTTCAAACCAGGGACACGAATGGTGGGAGAAAACATGGAAATGTCAGACTTCATTACTTAAATTGAACAACCAACCGTTAAGATAGGTTTGTATATTGGCCGAAATATAAAGTCACATTATACCAATACATAGATGGATCGTAGATAATTCATAGAGAAGTATGTGTTGTATCAGAGTTGACTTACCTCCATGTTCCGAAAACTTGGGGTTGGATAGGATCTGTTTACAGAACTTCAGTCCATTTCTGTATTGCTTGTGTTCGTAACATCTCTGCAGCATAAAAGAGGAAAGGTTTCAGGCTAGGGCAACACGCTCCATCACTATGGTGGTGTGGAACCAACAGCCTGTCAGGTCTGATTCACATCCAGAGCTCTGAGCATCATGAGGAACCAACAGCCTTTCTGGTCCGATTCACATCCAGAGCCCTCTGCATCAGCAAGGCTTGAACAGTAAGTCAATCTCAGGTGGCAAAATATAACATGCACACAACATACTTTGGTTTTTGTTTCTTTAAGTTTCTTTATAAGACAGTCAATAAGTAGCAGTTAATATCATATTTTGTAATAAAAGTATGTTAGCATAGTCCATATGGTTAAGTGATTTGGCTGATAAATATTTTGATAACAGCTTTGAACAGCTATTTTTATAGAGCAAGTATAACAGCAAAACTCGCAAAATACTATGTTAAAGGAGCCAATGATAAGAAACTATATTAAGACCCAAGTTTTCCGTTACGAATGGCTGATGATGAGCCAGTGATCTCGGAACATCCGCGTTGCATCACAAACGCAAGGTGTAGAGAAATAAATTGCATTAAATCTAAAAGCTGACTGACGGATGCATTCCTTGAACACCAGTAGCAGGCCAAAACATCCAATCCAAGTATTGACATTCGGCAGCAGTTTGACAGCTTCAGCTTGTGGCCCTGGCTTGAGCTATGACAGAGTCTTTCTGTTACTAAAGAACTAACGGTATTACTATTGAACTAGGATATATATATATATATATATATATATATATATATATATATATATATATATATATATATATATATATATATATATATATATCACAAAACAGAACTATTCATAGCAGTTAATGATACCAAACATTGTATGCTATTGAAGGTTATTAAAACCACCATGTAAACATGAAAAAGAACAAACCGCACAAGTCAGCAAAGTATTTTGCCAAGTGCTAAAATTAGCTGCCGGCCACCTCAGATAAAAAGTGATGACTGCCTCTACTGAGCACGTCCAGTGCCAAATACATAGACCAATACTTAAAATCAACCAATTCACCCTTAAAGTGTGGCTGATGTATCTCAGTGTTACCAGTGCCTAGTACAGCTCAGCTTACTTCGCCTGCCTGGTGGAATAACTTTAACACAACGATTCAGACAACAAACAATACTAGCGAGTGTTAACTAGCTCTACGCGGTAGTAAGGAGTTGTGATGTTGCTGGGATTCAAACTTAATTTTACTGTCACCTAAATGTCGATGACTTTATGCCAGGGGGTCTGACTTGGTGATCTTTCAACCCCACAGAGGAGAGTCTGACTTCTCCCAGCAGCCTTCTCATCTAAATGAGGTGCTGTCCAAACACCCTGCTAGGTACTGTCCAGGACCAATGCTAGGTACTGTCCAGGACCCATGATAGGTGCTGTCCAGGACCAACGCTAGGTACTGTCCAGGACCAACGCTAGGTACTGTCCAGGACAAACGCTAGGTACTGTCCAGGACCCATGATAGGTGCTGTCCAGGACCAACGCTAGGTACTGTCCAGGACCCATGATAGGTGCTGTCCAGGACCAACGCTAGGTGCTGACCAGGACCAACGCTAGGTACTGTCCAGGACCCATGATAGGTGCTGTCCAGGACCCATGATAGGTGCTGTCCAGGACCCATGATAGGTGCTGTCCAGGACAAACGCTAGGTTCTGTCCTAGACCCATGCTAGGTACTGTCCAGGACCCATTATAGGTGCTGTCCAGGACAAACGCTAGGTGCTGTCCAGGACCCATGCTACCCATGATAGGTACTGTCCAGGACCCATTATAGGTGCTGTCCAGACACCATGCTAGGTGCTGTCCAGACACCATGCTAGGTGCTGTCCAGGACCAACGCTAGGGGCTGTCCTAGACCCATTCTAGGTGCTGTCCAGGACAAACGCTAGGTGCTGTCCTGGACCCAAGCTAGGTGCTGTCCAGGACCCATGATAGGTACTGTCGAGGCTGGCAGACCACGTCACTGCCTGCTCTGGAGAGATTAAAGGAGAAACTGAAGCCTTAAAAGTTGACGCACTAAATAAATATCATTTTCCCAAGAGACTAGATGCGTGGTGTATGCTAGAAGTAGCGGCTTCTCGGGCCACTAGCTTAAGCATTAGCTTCATCATGAGCATTAGCACACTGAGGCGTCCAGCCTACCAGGATCCTCTTGAAGAGAGCGTTCTCCTTCGGCGGTAAGGTGATGGCGGGCATCGTGTCGTCCTGCGACTCCTTTGGAGCTGGGCATACGCACGGCCTCCTGAGTCGGTGGGGTTCGGGGTAGGGCTGGTCCCGGTCTCTGGCAGGTCCTGGGTCTCACGTGGTGACAGCCGAGGCCCCCTCAGCAAGATGGCCGCTTCTCCTCCGGGTCAAAGGGCCCTGTGTGTTAAACAGTGAACACACACACCCAACAGGACCGGAGCTTCTGATGTTTGTAAGAATTAATATGTAGAACCGCAAAAGTACAGGGAATATTTATTCAAAGGGATCGACGTTACGTTTCAGTAACGTTAGAGCAGGTCGTTGACGATATCATCGTCACCTAATTAACTTTTATTTGCTCAACATGAGTAAATAAATTATAGTGTTTTCGTCCTGAAGTCTCTAGACGGTGCAGATTTCAGTAACAAATAACGAATTAAGATATTGCGTTATTTGTCATCATGCTATCTGTGATCTTCTATCGTCAGACCAGGGCTGCCAGGATTTGTAGTCAACCGCAGATTGTTACGATCGCAGTATCCAGACGTCCTGTAGCAAACATGACTCTCAGCAACCTATTGTCTCGTACTGTCAGTAAAGGTAGGTTTATCCTTTAGCAGTACTTGATCATTATTGAATAGAATGGCATCTGGTTATAGTTAGATACAATTAGTAAGATGCCCTCATTGATTGTAAGGCTTGACCTTTGCTTAGCAATAGCATAGCACTGTTAGCCACCACAAAGTCTGTATTATGGATTCATACTAGCATATATATTTCCTAGATGTATTGGATAATGTATTATCTTATTGTTATTATGTATTAATCAAAAGTATTCTTTGTTGGTGCAGTCGGGAGAAGGTCTATGTTCACAGCCTCCAAACCAGACACGGTCCATCCCAACTGGCTGCGGGTGGGACTCTCCTTCGGGACGGCTGCTCTCCTCTGGGGCCTGGTAACCTTATTCATATTAATCTTATTCATATTCCTGTCTTACCTCATACAGTTTCTAAACCTTATTAATATTAACTCATTAACCCTTATTTATGTCGTATCAACTTTATTCATGTTACCGTATAACCCTTATTCATATTACCGTAATAACCCCTACCATATTACCGAATTAACCCCTATTCATATAAACGTATTAACCCTTATTCATTTTACCGTATTGATATTACATTATTCATATTACCTTATTTATACCTCATGCAGTCTGTAATCCTTATTAATACATATTTAATACAGGCTGTTGTAAACCTTAGGAATTAATATTTAATACAATCTGTTGTAAACCTTACTGGTACCTATTTAATACAGGCTGTTGTAAAACGTATTAATCCGTTATACAGTCTGTTGTAAACCTTACTAGTACCTATTTATTACAGTCTGTTGTAAACCTTTATTAATACCTATTTAATACAGTCTGTTGGTTTTTTGTTGTCACAAGGTGTCTGTAGAACAAAGCAGGTGTGAACTTGGAATGATGTGATGTCCAGGTGTTTTCTGTTATGTGTTTAACAGCATCTCTCTACTTGTTGTCCCTCTTAGCTCTTCAAGCAGCACAGCACTGATGTGAATGAGTACAAAGTTAGGAATGGCTTGGAATAAAGTAAGTGTTGCCCTAAATCAGTTCATATTTACATGATACTGTAACGACTTCACAAGTGTTTTTTTGTATTGATTCATCTAAGAGAAAAAAAATCTCCCATTTCTCCACAGGATGCTCTGTCCTTGCGGCCGCAGTCTGTCCTGTAGGATGTAGGATGCACGATGTTCCGCTGTCCCCCGGGACCTCCTTGTATCTCATTCCAAATCAAGACTCTGATAAATTGTTCCACATACACTTTGACGTTATTATTATTCTTTGTACTCCTGTTAGGTGTCAAACAAACAACATAAAAATATACTAGATATTATTTATTATAATATGTACCCAAATGTAAATCTGGTTCACAATCATCAATAAAGAACTTTTGAAGAGATAATGACTTGTATGTATGTTTAGCCAAATCTATCTAGCCTATCTCTAAAAGGAAAGTATAGTGGCTCAATCAAAACTGAACCATAACAATCGATGTACTCTTTACTAAATGTTTCCTGTTTAAAAGTAAATGATTTTCTTTTCATTCATGATATTTTATTTTGTGAAATATTTTTTTAAGCAAACCAATTTCAAAGTCAGGAAGAGTTAATTGATTAAATAGCCATAAAGACCGAATAAACAACAAAAAACAATAATTAATTATTCAGATTACTTTTTGGGTGCTCTGAACTTTGTGTCCGAGAAATTATATTGATATTCTTTCTGTCCCCCCCCCCCCCCCCCTTTATTGAGTAACAATGTACACAATAACAACACAAAATGTATGTTTATTGGCAGTATGCATATCGTTTTGGTTCTCTTTATTTTTCCTTGAATATGCATTTTGCAAATGTCTTCTGACACTCATCCTACCTCTTTGTCCTATTCTACCTATCTTTGTCTTATTCTACCTATCTCTATTGAATAAGGGGATTAGGTAACTGTAAGTGCATCATTGTTTCTCTTTCTTCTAACAAATGTACTTGACATAAGTCGCTTTGGATAAAAGCGTCTGCTAAATGCCCTAAATGTAAACATGTAGTTATATCTCATGTTATCATTACCTTTACTTAAATGGCCTGTGACGTCAAAGGGGGCGGGATCGTAGCGTGCGCATCTATATTGCGCAACAGTCGGCAGGACAGACGAAGAGTCCCAGTACACGCGGTCAGACCATAGTGAGCGCTGCTCCAGTCCTCCCAGTCATTCATTACGCGTTTTGCGAGACACCATCATCTCCCATCTGTACTAGCCGCATCCCTGAAGCAGCGATGTTTTCCTGCAGAGCAGCCTGGCAGAGGTGCGGTCCATTGGTGCGGAGGGCAGCCTTCAGGGGCCCAAAGGACGGTAAGGACTGACGTCCAGACGTTGAATTGGGTATGGTATGTGCTGGACCCCGGTCGTGAGACGCATAGGGTCCGTACATTATTCCATCATGGCGACCGGCTGGGATTCGCGATCCACCAGAGGCCTGCTAGAACATTTTGTTCTATTATGCAAGATGTGTTCATACATGAAACCAGAGAGATGCAGCGGGTCGTAGATTAAGGCACCTGAAGGTCAAATTTTATTTCTGGATATTGCAATTTAATTCGAGATGGAGTCCTAGGGCTATTCCTACCATATCCAATATAATGAATATTCAGATTTATTACATCTCTACTGACTTATTGGTTTAGCTGTTTGAAATGTGTGCACGGCATTTACAAAAACGACGTGGCTGTATGAAGGCAATGCCATCCAACTCGTTATAAACGACCTCTTGTGATCTTCATTGGGTTTCTGGTTCTTCACTGCGGGTCGCATTGATGCATCGCTATTTTAATTGACTGAACCCCCCGAACATCCTAAACGTTATGGATGGAATCAAGTGCATCCAACATTGCATCCCATCCTAGTGTCATATTTGGGAAAGTACTCTACATTTACAAAGAAATGCGTTAAGTTTGACCTTCGTCTCCATGGAGGGAGCTGCGTCACGTGGTGCGTGACGGTGTCTCGATGTAAAGGACGGCTGCGTCAGAGGAAGGCATTCCTGTTCTGTGCTGTGCGTTTTGAGCGTCTACTATAGCACATTTCTCACGAAGAACAGAGGCCAGAGCAACATGACCCCGCGCCATACTAGTGGATGAGCTTAACTTTACTCTTATCAGGAACTACATAAAGATTGGAAGAACCTTGCTCAAGTTCTAGCGTAAACCTCTTCATTGTCTCCAACATGACATGGTACTTCGCACGAACCTCCTGCCACTTTATTTCATTTTGTCCACTAGTGGACTGCTTAATGAGAGAGGGGGGCGGGGTCATGAGGAAGTCCCGTTAAGACGGACCAATCAACCCTTATCCAACCTAGACCCTTGTCAATCGATGAGAGAAATGCGTTCGAGTTTTTTCCCCTGTCATAAAAAAGCTGTCATTCATTCCATAACTAAAGAATAGCATTTCTTTAGCAGTTTCTTGATGTACACCCTTGAATAAGAAATTAACCTCAATTGATTAATGCAATTGTTGAAGCGCCAGACTAAATATCTATTTATATTTATGTAAAAAATGTAAATTCTGTAGTTATACCGTAAGTGTGAACTGTGTTTTCAGAGTTGACTGCATAACGGGGGCATTAACAGGACTTCGGTTGCCCTCTGCAGTAAAAGCTGCTATGTGGAAATACCCGTTCAGAAGTATAGTACTGAAAATACCAGATTTATTTAGAAATTAGCCTCCACTTGAACTATGGCAGCTGAAGATACAAGGCAACAAGTAAATATCTAACAATGTAAAAAGTCTGGTTCTACCAAATCCATTGTGGAGGCTTGGTATACTGGCTTGTATTTGACACGCCAGCGTGCATATTTTTGGCCAACTAAATCTCTTGCTGCAGCCAGTCAGGAAGGGAGGGGTCATAAGCCAGGTTAAGTCTTCACCTCCCCCCCACCCCTCCTCCTTCTCAAGCTAATGCTCGTTGTGTTGTGGCACTGTATCTTGTTGGCCGACTTTCTACTGCCTCTACTATAGCTGCCCTTTTTGTCTAAAAGAGAAACACTGGGAGTCCTTCATGGTCTTCGTATCGATGCGCTAGCCTTTGTCATGATGTGATTGGTCACATTACATTTAGATGACAACTTGTCATTCTGTTAAATGAGCACTTTTATATGTCAGCTGTTTATGTTGACGGTGTATTGACATAGTAAATGATCATGCCAATTTTCTCGACGGATCATTATTGGCACACTGAAATTGGAAATAAAGTGTTGGATCCAGTAATGGAAAACATAAAGGCCTTATTGATAAATCTTTGTAATTGTGTGTATTTCTTGTAGTTGTTCAGCGGCGGCAGATGTCGACTGTGCCCGGGGGCTCTGGGGAGAACATAGTCTATGCTCTGCTATGTGGTGGCGCGTTCGCAGGCTCCCTCGCGTATGTAAGTACCACGTTTTCCATTCACCTTTCGAAAATATAATTAAGATGTATGTAACATTTCTCCACAAAAGGACTAATCCTTTGTTGTATATTTTTGTCGAGTTTTGTCCTTGGTTGAACATTGTCGCAAACATTTGGGATAATGCAAGAAGAATCTAGTTTCATTCAAGGTAACGGTGTTCAGTGGATCAGCAATAGCCTCATGTCCACTTTGCAAGCTAATTTATACTTAGTTTAGCTTAGGAAACCTTGTGGCTCCTAACTTTCAAATGGGACACTGAACTTAGAGGAGCGACGGCCATAAGAATGCTTCTGTCCAGTTTGATGTTAATAATTGTGTTGTGGGTTCTCACCAGGTGTATAGCACCCTGTCGACCGACCATACCCGCTACAATGACCGTGTGGAACAGATCCAAGCTAGACCTAAGACGGACTGGGTGCCCAAACCATGGCCACCAAAGAGTAAGTACATTTCCCTTTGCCTGTTGGCCAGCACAAGCTTCAGTAACTAAACCTCAAATGTTTGGAAAGGGTTTGTTTTCTTGTTAAAGCAATGCTGCTTAAGACGGGCAGTAGCTTCCACTTTTGAGGTCAATGGGGAGCCTTTGGAGGGGGGGGGGGGGGGGGGGTTAGTGTCTGACCCCGTGGGGGGGACGATGACATTTATGCGGATTTTCATGCATTTCATGCGTCAAGATTATTAATACTTTTGTTTAATATTGACCAAAATATGTATTTATTACACGGCTCTTCTCAATGCTGTAGAATTCTCCGTTCACTTGCATGGGCCTTCCCTGACTTCCAGCGGTCAATTATTTTTTGGTAATTGATAGGTGCTAGGCAGATAATGACCGCTGTCAAGGGAAGTCGATTTATTTTTTGCCTCTGATTCACGTCTTTCGTATCACTCCGCAAGTAGTCCGATAACTTCTCAACCCCAGCATATTCGGTTGCTAAGCGAAGTTAACGTCTTTGGGAAACTATTTATCTGATGATCAACACTACGATTGGTAACAAATAAATTGTAGAAAACATACCGTGTGAGGTTATTTTTTTAGTTTTGGCAAGTAGCCGTGTAATAAGCGGAATAATGTATAGAGCGCCGGTCATTATCGAAAATAAGCCCCTTCAGTGCGAAGCAAGACACCTCCACTCCGCGTTGGTGTCCGGTTGGGACTTTCTTTTCCCAATAATGACCGGCGTTCTATACGTTATCCCTTGCATATTTATTTATTTTTGGGACGTCGTAGTTAAGGCGGCAGGTGTCTGTTGCTTAGGCAGCCTAAGCTTTACTGTGCTGTGGGAAACCCTGCTCTTTTTTTGCGACCTCATAAACTGCCTTCAGATTTCACTTCAGGCACTCGCACATCGTACTCACCCACTACATTGAGTCCAGCCTTTCATCATTTAACAATGAGATGAAGATTACTTAGTGATTCATCAACAGGTTCGATTCACATAGGTGACCTGATATCTAACAAGGTGGCAGCAAAAAACATGTGTTTAACACACAAGGCAGCAAAGTATTCAGCATGCATTTGTTCCGTTACCTTTTCTGTAAGTGCATCACTTCGGATTGTTATTGGGGATGTGAATAACTAAAAAATGTCATGGTCGAATAATCGGTGGGTGGTATGAACGAATAATCGATTATTCGATTTGTGCATTGACATTCACAAAGGCAGCCATGGATCATCGGCAAGAAATCACTTGATATCTTAAAGGCATTATATGCTATAGACCCTAGAGTATCTGTTGTATAAAGGCTGGGATGAATTTCGAATTATAAATGTACATTGCATAACGTTAGCTCTCTGGCTCATAGCCGAGCGGACTAGAATACCTCCCATTGCCAAGTCGTAGCTATGGTCTGTCCTATTTACTGGAGTTGTGAACAACGTTTCAGAACCTTACGGGAGGGTAATGATTGTTCCAGGTATTAGTCAAACCCTCAGGCGTAACCAGGGAAACGAAAGGAAAGTTATGGCTTGTATGAAACATGATATTTGAATGGGAAGAAATGTTAACGGTCCAAATGTTAAATATTTGGACCCTCGGGAACGAATAATTGAATATCTGACCCATCCCTAATTGTTATGCCATTACATCTTCATTATCATTACGAATTTTTGACTGTTAGGCATATTGAGTGTACCTGATATATTTTGGTAATTCATACTGGCAACTTGGCAGTTCATACAATAAGTCACGGTTCCCACTGTAACATGGTATTAACTTGGTTCACGTTACTTCTTCTAATGAGAGCATTTTATTTGTCTTCTGTCTTGCAGGTCAAGGTGAGTTCTGCTGATGTCATTCATAAGCATGGCCTGGCTCGCTCCTGACTAATCACAGGTGGCATGGGGTTTGATCTTTCCTGTGGGTTTCACTACAATAATCCTTTATTCTTGCTCTTTGCCACTTGTGCTCCCACACACTGAGTTTATGGTAATGTTTGTATCACCAAATGGTGCACTTATGAATTTATTATTTGTTTAAATTCATGCCACCATCTTTGTATTCAGGTGGTCCTTTCCCACCTTGTTGTACTTGTCAACTAGTGACTTTAATTGGAGCAAATGCATGCAAAGGCATCATGTAAACAAATCTGTACAAAAAGATTAACAAATGGCTCTTGGGTATTCTTGACGATAAACAATGTTCCATAGTTGCATTTGGGCTGGCAGAACGTTGAGAACCCTGTTTTCCTCAGCCTTTCCTGAATTCACCTTTGTGTTCCAAAGACCTCAATTGGTGCGAATAGGGCGCTAGGCACCCATTCTTTGTACTGTTCCTGGGCACATCCCTCCTTCCCTTCTATCCTTGACATCTATTCTTTTTGAATTACCAAAATGAATACATTTGAATGCAAACAAATGTTCCCAACCTGTGCACCAAGTGAGAATAACAGACGGACTCTTGAGTAGTGTGCTATTGTCAAAGTGTTACTTCCCGTCAAAAAGAAAAGAAAATCCCCTTTGCGATTCACCTGCTGCTCATTTTCAATGAGTCTTGAAACCATATTTCCTTTTTGTTAGATTTTTGGAGTAACTATGACATTGTGTAGTCTAATTTACTGGTAAACCCTAATTCTCTTTCTTTACTCTTTCCAGCCTAATGCTAACTCTAAGGTCCCCTGGACCCTTGGGCTTCCCCTCCTAGAACTGGCTCTTTGATTTTTTCTTTTTTGTGGACCAGCGACTGAACAACCTTTCATCGCTCTTTTCACTCTTCCTGTGACCAAAAAAAGGGTCTCCCCACTGAGATGTGGCCTTGCTTTGAACTTTTGGTGCTGCTCCTCCTCTATTCGATCCGTCACACGCAAACATTTTCATTAGCCACCTTCTGGGAATAGGCGGAATGGACTTGCTACGTAACAAAAACTGTCATTACTGTTTGCACTATCTTTGGATGGCTAAAAGGTTTGCTAATGCCTGAAATGTAACAACCAGTGTATTTGGGAGGGATTAAAATCTGCACAAAGTAAACTACTTGGGTTGTCTTGATGTCCGTCTCACTTCTGACTTGTTTGACTAGTTTACAATTAACCGACCGCATGGTAATGATGGTAAGACACTAAATATATGCCCGCCTCACTGCCTCCCTTCCTTCACTTTAACCTGCCTTTCTTTAGTGTAATGTCTACCCTTCTCCCTATTGTCCTGTTCTCCTCTCTCCCTCCTTTTGGGTTTGCATGCGCCTTTTTGTAGTCCGACCCGCTAGCGGTGTTGGGCTCCTACGGTTGGGACGAGCACCGCACGGGGAACGCCGGTAAGGTCTCTCGGTGACGGGCGCTTACGGCTCTTCCTCAAGATGTACGGGATCGCCGTGGTTACAAAATGAGGAGCAATGTGATAAGCCAGTAAATGTTTTCAGTGTTTCACTTTGGTAGTGTCAGATATTCCCGTTTTTAAGATTGATTCTGTTCAATTACAAATGCTTGTGATTCTAAGATTTGACTCTTTAAGTCGCCATGTAATTGCATGTTTTATATCCATGCTGGGCCCTTTTTTCTTTTTATTATCCAGAGATGCGAACGCCTCCACTCAAACCAGGACTAACCCCTCTGCCGTCTCCTTGGTTTCAGGTGAGGAGGAGGAGGAGGAGGAAGTGGTCGCCGAGGAAGAAGTCGCCGAGGAAGAAGCCGTCGAGGTAGAAGCCGTCGAGGTAGAAGCTGAGGCTGCTGCGGAGGTGGAGGCACCTGTAGACGTGGTGGAGGAGGAGGCTCCTGGAGAAGACGCTGTGGTGGAGGCTCCCGTGGCCGAGGTGGTCGCCGAAGTCGCCGAGGTGGTCGTCGAGGCCGCCGAGGTGGTGGTCGAGGCCGCAGAGGCGGTGGTCGAGGCCGCACAGGAGGTGGCGGCGGTGGCAGAGGAGGTGGCGCAGGTGGCCGAAGCCGTGGAGGAGGCGGCCCAGGCGCTGACGGAGCCGGCGGCGGCCGAGACGGAGAACAACGGTACGGCTGCTGCTCCCCTCGTGGAGGAAGCAGATTCCTCCTAAGATCTGATCCGGGGGTGACAGGGAGCACGGAGGCACAGCTGTCCACCTCCCAAAGCCTTTTCAGACCCCCCCCCCCCCCCCCCCCCCCCCCAGCCAGTGTAACGGCCCCTCCCCCCTTCTCCTCAGTCCTCCTAGACACTAAACCATCCCAAATGCATTCATTGACCCCACTGTAGATGTCTGATATTTATTTTTGGGTAGAGCCAAATGTCCTAGCTTCCAGGTTTGACCATGTTTCAGCTCTCTCGTTCAATGCGTCGTCTCTGACGAGCGTGCGAGGGACTGGAGTGTGACCATGTGCTGTGTTTCTGTTGGGTATGAGAGCCTTGATGTGGAAGCCACAAATTTACCCCTGCTGATTGGAAGTGGGTAAATGCAATGTTTTCATCAACTTGTAAAACCACTATTGGTGAGATCCACAGATACCATTTATCAATCTTTCCTCATCCAGCTACCCTGTAATACCACTTTGATTTATGCGTTCCATTACCCTAATCAGCTTCTTAAGCTTAACCTGTCCACTGGTACAGAGGCAATGTTCACATGGATTAAATGGCAGCAGGTGGAACAATTAATTTTAAATGCGTTAGTATTCTATTTAAACCCAGTTATTCAATATAGGGATTCTCTTTATGCGAGACCTGAAAGACACTGTACATTTTTAATTTATAATTTTGTGCTTCTTTGCCATACATCAGTGAGTGTAAATTTGTCTTTAGTCATGCGGCTGTGACTATAGCTAAAAGATTGCTCTGAGATTGTGTACAAGCTTTTAATTTAGTGGTGTGACTTTTTCCAACTGTTGATCTGTCATCATGCACAGGGAAGTAGCTAACGAACAAAACTCCAACCATGTGTAGACTCAATGGCTTAAAATTGGTGTGGGCTATGGGAGGTTACTCATTAAGCCATACAATAAAGTTCTATCAACATGAAAAGGATTTACTCCAGTCTTTTTGTCTGAATTTGGTCTGTGTGCACCAATATGTGCATTGGTGCTTTAAATCTTCAAGGTATTGCATATTATAGAAAGTGTTCCAATAGCTGTTTTCATGTTCAGTTTCAAAGGATGATTGACTCAATGTTTTATTTCATTAATTTATGAGCATATTTGGTTGTCTGCTATAAAATGTCTAAAGTTTCTACATCCATCAATCCAAAACAAGTAGATTAGCAGTATTAACTAAGCTATATATGCATTTCTTTCATATCTACAATGGTAAACTCGTAGCACTTTATTCGTTGTGACGAGGGTCTGTGATGTTTTGAATGGTTGGCTTTTGTGTTGCAGTGCTGGCAGCTGCCTCTACGACTGAGGCACTAAGGGTGGCTGAGGTAATCGACGCAACCCTACCTGTGGAAGAGCCTGTCTCTGTTAAAGCTGCGCCAGTGGAAGTGGAGGCCCCGGCGCCAGTGGAAGAGGCCCCGGCCCCAGTGGAAGTGGAGGCCCCAGTGGAAGTGGAGGCCCCTGCGGAAGTGGAAGTGGCAGTGGAAGTGGAGGCCCCTGTGCCAGTGGAAGTTGAGGCCCCAGTGGAAGTGGAGGCCCCAGTGGAAGTGGAGGCCCCAGTGGAAGTTGAGGCCCCGGCGCCAGTGGAAGTGGAGGCCCCAGTGGAAGTGGTGGCCCCTGCGCCAGTGGAAGTTGAGGCCCCTGCGCCAGTGGAAGTGGAGGCCCCAGTGGAAGTCGAGGCCCCAGTGGAAGTGGAGGCCCCTGCGCCTGTGGAAGTTGAGGCCCTAGTGGAAGTTGAGGCCCCTGCGCCAGTGGAAGTGGAGGCCCCAGTGGAAGTGGAGGCCCCAGCGCCTGCTGAAGCTGCGCCAGTGGAAGAGGCCGCACCGTCTTCAGAAGTCATCGCTGCTGAAGCTGCGTCAGGGGAGGCCGAGGCCTCAGTGGAAGACGGTACCCCAGAAGCGTCTTGTCCGGTGTCCCAGGCCCAGGCCGACGAGCCCCAGAGGGAGTACATCGTCGTCGTACTGGAGGGAGCGCCCAAGAGCGAGAAAAACCCCAAAGTACTCGGTGTGGGGCCGGCGACTGGAAGACTCATCCCGGCGCCAGACGACGACGCTCCCTCTGAGGTACCTGGAGAATTCATTAACCACAGGAATACTTAAATGATTGCTGATCCGTGATTAATCCATGGCATTGGTAGTTACTGCTTTGTAATGAATGCGGAACGTCTAAACGTGTACTTTATACATTGTCTTTTAGAGCCAAGAGAGAGTGCTTCTAAGGATGCAAATGCAGTAGATCTTGCGAGAGGTACTGTGGCTTTCCTCTTCTTAATCAGGAGCATTAACTGGGATCACATTGCATGTAAGGTGTCACTGCCAAGTTTATTATGTGGGTTTTTAACAATTTCTTCTCCCCAACAGTAAATTAATCAACAAAGACTCCCTCCGTGCAGAATGACCGAAAGGATGTGCCTTTTTCAATCCTATGTTCTTACCTCCAATAACAGTGTCTGCAATAAAAATATAAAGTTTTTTTTTTTTTTAAACTCAAAGAAACTGCTCAAGCAACTTTATCAAAATGTATTGTGCAACAATGAGCCATCGAAATGACTATTAACCTCACGGCACTTTAACAATTATTCATGTAGCTGCATGCCAACCAATACTGAAGCCCTACATTACTGTGCTCATGGAAAACGTTCCATGTTTCACACAATGGATAAACAGTTTTGGGCCTTGGTACTTTCACTCCACTTGTGATACTCAACAGAAGGGATAAATGGGAGAAATAGTCCCTCAACGAAAATCATGTTTTTCTTTAAAGATTGTTTTTTTAAATCCCAGTAGTTAATTCACTTTTATGATGTGGTACATATATTCAATGAAATGGTCTGTAAAGGGAAGGTGCCCGTGTTTCTGAATGTTGATGGACATTACTGACATTAGGCACTTCTACACACAGCGATGGAAGACTTGGGTAGACATGGGTTGACCAGGATATACATGCAGACCTTGTTATTGGCAAATATTTGTTATTGTCTTGAGGAAGGAATCAATGCAGTTTATGGTTATTAAGAGAGGTAAATTGGATGCTGGTAAGCCAATTAATGTTTGAATTGGAGATGATGTTATGAAATAGTGACTTTATAAGGTGTTTGTGTTTAGTGTCAAACAATGCAATAGGTGCTTGAGGAGTAGAGTTCTTGCTATGTTACATTCGACAGCTAACTAAATATGGTATTGATCTGAAAATGTCTGTTTCAAATATGTTTTTTCAGCTATCTTTTCCTTCCGATTACTCCATTTGCTTGTGTTTGCTTATACTTAAAAACACAGATCAGGAAGCGTGAAGATGAGGAACAGGAGCATATTGAATAATGGCTATTCTGCACATTTTTTCTTCTGTTATGGTTTACAGAGGTGATCATCCTGAAAGCTTTTGTGTAGGTTTAAATGTGAATGTGAATAAAAAGGTAAAACGAATATAATGGTATGTTTTTTTACAGAACAATTGTACAAATAATTATTGTACAAGAATACAAATCTTCTTGGGCTACATAGTGTTAAGCCATATTAAAATTATATAAAATTGTATTCGGTCATTTGCTCGCTCAATAACACATTTTAAATAGAAAGGTACATGCGCGGGGGTTTGTTGTTACTGGAACCCTTCGTTGCGTCATCACGTCATGTGTCATTCCAGCGGGCAGCAGGAGGTCCTACGGCTCAGAGCTTACGTCATGACGTCATCGCGTCATGCGTCATCCCAGGGCAGGAGGTCCTACGGCTCAGAGCTGGCGCGCCGGAAAGCAACGAAACAAGGATTAATCCAAATACTATTGATGGAACTAAAATTTGATTTTCTTTGGGTATTTTATGTATTCATTGTTGAAGATACATTTTCAATGTAGTTTTTAGTGATTGCATCTTGACATCACTTGTTTATTCCAACACAAGGAAGCGCTCGGCCCTGCTAACTCTATTAGCTAACATTAGCTCCAGGAGACTGGTAGCTAACATTAGCTCCAGGAGGGCCCGCTACGCGGCTGAAGGAAACAGTTTATCTTGAAGAAGCTCAAAAGGTATGGGGGAATAAAGAACAAGAAGTATCTGTCCGTTGTTGACAAGTGTAGCACGCTGATTAGATGTAGCACGAAGGAAGAGTTAGCGATCTCTATGAAGCTAAGCTACTTGTTTGTTAGCTGGAGCTACTGTGCTAAGGAGCGCTACCGTTGAGGAACCTGGATACTTAAACTTAGTGTTTAACGCTCTCATTAAGTCATTTGAACCTTAATATGGTGTTAGTCGCGTGTAACTTACCGTAATACGTTGAGATAATCATGCAGATATGAGTTGAGTTGAAGAAGTTGAGCCTCTCAGCTAGCGCCTCATAAAGTAAACACAGCATCAGGCTCCAACACTGCAGTACACTAAGGCTGCAACACTAATGCACCGTTCAGTACACTAAGGCTCCAAGACTGCAATAAACTACAGTACACCAAGGTGCCAACACGAATGTACACTACGGTACACTAAGGCTCCAACACTAATGTACACTACAGTAAACTAGGGCACAAACACTACACACAACGCTGCACTACACACATTGGCTTGCGCTTCTAGAGGTTTGTTATGCATTTTGACTAATTTTATCCCACCTTTTGTACCTTTTGAAACGAGCCATATATGTTAGTATTTTTATGAATACAGATAGGAGAAGCCATCATTCTGCTATCGCCCCACACTTATTGACCCTTGATGTTTTTGGCAGGAATGAGTGATGACTTCTGTTGTGATGTCAGACAGCGGAGGGAACATAGTTGAATATGTCACCGTGATGGAGGACCCACAGCAGGTAGGCCGAGCCCCTCTTCACACCAAAGACTATATATAGGGATAATAACACTGTTTCGGCATCGAGCTCAGGGCTGCCATTACGGCGGGGTCCATTGGATTCTTTCTACATCATTTCAAGTCTTTGGACTATTTAAGTTAAAAAACCCAGTACAGTGTGTATACACCTTCTTCTATTTGTACAACTCTTAAACTCGGTTTTCTCAGCAACAGATTCAGACTTTTTGTGACTGTGGCCGTGTCCATACGTATGCATGACAAGATCTTTATTTGAACGATACTAGTTGTTGGGAATCACTTCTAAATTGCTTTCCCGTTTGCTGGTTTAAGATAATTTTTTGGATGCAAACATACAGTGACACTGTGAGGCTCCATGGCTAAATTGATCTGTGCCTCCCGATGTTGGGGGAGCAGGGTGACCAGTATGCCTGTGAGGAGGAGGAGGTGGTGCAGCAGGAGGAAGAGGTGGTGATCGAGGAGGTGACTGGACAGGAGGAGGGGGAGGAGGAGGAGGGGGAGGAGGAGGAGGTGGTGGTCGAGGGAGACGATGGAGGCATGGTGTTCCAGGAGGTGGAGGAGGAGGAGGAGGAGTGCCCGGCAGTGATCGTGGAGGAGGTGCCCAGTGCCCAGGTGGAGCAGTGCTACGCCGCCCAGGTGCTGGTGTACGGCGAAGAGACGTACTTGATGCAGGACGTGGCCGATGAGCAGGAGGTGGTGACGGAGGTGGTCGAGACGGGTGAGTCCTGAAGGTGTTCAGGAGGAGTTATTAAGGATGTGTTTGACTCTAAATAATCAGCATCACCCTGAGCACCACTTTTGATCAGGGGCCAATTACAGTTTTATGCAAATCAAAAAGCAAAATCCTCCCAGATTTATCGTCATTTCTTAGCACCCAGTTTCGCAAAAACCGTAATCTATCTTTAATGCAAAGTTTCTATTGTGCTGATGTGTAGAATGGTGTCTTTTGTACCCGGGAAATGTTACTATGCCCACACACGTTTTAGAAACAGTAAATATGAAGTAAAGGCCCATTTCAATCAATGTAATGGGTGGATTTCATAATGGAACACAATAGGTCAACTTTCTTTGGAGCTATGCCGCCCCCTGCTGGTGAATCTCTCTGTCTAATCTTAAGGGTTCTAAAGCTCTGCGCGGTAGGGTTCTGAAGCTTTGTGCGGTACATGATCTCTCCGTCCTCTCTGTGCTTTCCCAGTGGAGATGTCGGGTCACGACATGGTGTGTTTCGACAAGACGTTCGAGGCGGCCGAGGCCCTGCTCCACATGGAATCCCCCGGCCTCGGCCTCCACCCGGAGCGCAACTCGGGTCAGTCCCGTCTCCTCCACATTCAGCGTCGCCCACAGCCCGGTCCCAGGACTGTGGCGTGCAGAGGGTGGTTGTGTGATCATGTGACGTGTGTGTTGCTCCTCAGAGGACGTGATGATGGAGACGGTGGTGGAGGTATCCACGGAGTGCGCTCCGGTGGAGGAAGACTCCTTCCCTGTTCCCTCAGAGTGTGAGCCAGCGGTGAAGAAGAGGAGAGGCGGTGAGTCACGCTAGTCTCCATGTTCACTGGGCTCTCTTCACAGACATCTGGAATACCAGTCACTCATCTTGCATTGGTTAACCAGTCAGCCAATCATCTCACTGGTTGAATGGACTTTCTTCTCTGTGGCTAAGTTTTGGCACAAACCAATGTTAAGGACGTATTGCCCAAAAAAGGGAGTTTGATAACGCGTCCGTGATCTAGGCTTACTAAAACTTAAACGCACACATTTAGTGACACGGTTTTGAGATTCTCTATAAAACAGTATTTTTCCTAAGGTTTATCTGTACCCTTTCAGCATATTGTATTAATTGGCCATAAAATTAAATGTATTGATCAACTGTGCTCACATCAAGTTGATGTGTAGCCAGTTCACCCTACACATGAACTGGTGTCCTGGAGATTCATCCTCATGTTACCTCAGCCATCACACGTTTCCTTTTTGGTTATTTTGTTGCACTCTGAGTAAAGGAAGATGAACTGACATGTGCACCTGCAGGAGGACGCAAACCAAAGACGCACCAGCCGGCCTCCAACGGTTCCTTTGAGCTGGGGATCAAGAAGAGACCGAGGGAGAGTAAAGGTGCGCTGAGAACCTCCTGGAGGAGACCGCCCGCACCCCGTCCTCACTCGACACAAGATACTTGTAGAGCACTAGGGTTGTGTTGTTTATTAGAGTTCAGAGGGCAAACGTTGAGCCCCCTCCCCAAATGAGCCCCGCATTGAAAAGTGTGCCATTCACACACCAGCTTCGATAAGGCGTTGTGAGCCACAGACGAGGTGGATCCACCCCAACACATTCTGGAATAGATGCCCTGAGGTCAGAAATGGGCCGGGTGCGATCGTAGTGGTCGCGTACAGAGGCAGACGCAGTCGACAAGGGAAGCAAATGGCGCTCACATCTAACCGCACCTTTTGAAGTGCATGATAACGCGCAGACAAACAAACCAGATTATCGGCCTTTGGACAGTCTGGGGAGATCGATGACACGAGTCTGTCGCCTGTGTTATTTTTGTTCCGCCGATTCCCACTTTTGTATCGGCCATGCCCAAATCGTTCAGTCTGACCAATCTGATCGGTGGAGTGCTAGATATTGACTAGCGTATCAGTTATCGAGAAGACGTGAGGTGACAATGGTAAACCAACCAGATAAAGTTTATTATAGTCATATTATTTATTGCTATATATTTATTATTCTTATTACTAGCCATCGTATTAGTTTCGATTTTTCAGCGAGTAATGACAACAATCCTTCTTGACTACTCAATACTCTCTGCAGACAATGACTGACGACAGCGTGCTCTGTGTTTTGGCTTAAGGAGATGGTCCGTCATTTCCGCCTGCTGTTATGGAGACATTATGTCTCGCCCAATCGCAGAACGTACACTCAAGTCGCTAGTCGGTCAGGTGTGTTCTTTGCACTTTTTGACGGGAGCCGACTGATCAGTCCGATTGCCTCTTCTGGCGACGATCGGCAGTCTGATTGGTGTGTAACAAGCTTTATGAGTGTTGTCTGATGCTCTTCCAGGAAACACCACCTACCTGTGGGAGTTCCTGCTGGAGCTGTTGCAGGACAAGAACACGTGTCCCAGGTACATCAAGTGGATGCAGCGGGAAAAGGGCATCTTCAAGCTGGTGGACTCCAAGGCCGTGTCCAAGCTGTGGGGGAAACACAAGAACAAGCCCGACATGAACTACGAAACAATGGGGCGGGCACTCAGGTAATATGTACAGATGTGTATATATAACGTATATCTAACCGACCATGCTGCAACGCACATAGGGCAGGCCCCAGACTAATGGTTAGGATTGGCCAGACATTCGATCACGTGATGATCCTGACGAATGGGGTGGTATTTAGTTGTGCTGTTTGGACTCAAGGCTCACTACGGTCTCTGTTGATTGAGCTCTGCTTCATTGTGCAGTCCAAGCTTTGCTGTCCTTGTTTCTTTTGTTATTCGATAGTGTCACGCAGTAGTTGGGGGGTACTGGGGTTTATCCTGTATACCAGAATCAATTCTTATCCTGGCGTGAATGTTGTGCTGACCCTTTTATACTCAAGGACCCACATGGGAGACCCGAGTGGTCCCAGTAACAAAAGGCCGAAGCTCCGCAGAGCTGTTGTTGTCTCGTATGGAAACACCTGTGTGGTCCTCCCCGTCAGGTATTACTACCAGAGGGGCATCCTGGCCAAGGTGGAGGGCCAGCGCCTGGCCTACCAGTTCAAGGACATGCCCAAGAACATCCGCGTGATCGAGGACGAGGACGGCGACGAGGCCGAGGACGCCGAGGGCGTGATGGTCAACGAGCACCAGATGGCCGTCCACCACCTGGCCCAGGAGCAGAGCGGCGTGGGGCTGCCGCAGCACAGCTACGTCACCGTCATCCCCGCCAACGCCGGGAACAGGTGCGTACCCCCACCAGAGAGGGAGAGAGGGAGAGAGGGAGAGGGAGAGGGAGAGAGAGAGAGAGTGTCTCTCTCTCTCTACGTCTGGAGAAGGGGGTTGTGCCCTGCATGTGGCCTCCCTTCCTGTTCCGACCGACGGGGTCATGTGTTTGTGTGCTTCCCCCCGGCAGGTCCATCCGCACCCTGCCCCTGGTGATGACCAACTCGCTGGGCCAGGTCACGTTAAACTCCTCCCCCATCTTCACCACCTCGGGGGCCGGCGGCGCCCTCACCCTGGGGGGCTCGTCCGGCGGCCCGCCGCCCAAGCTGGTGATCCAGGCCATGCCCTCGGTGCTGCCGGCGCCGGGCGCCAAGGCGGGCGAGAAGATCACCATCATCACCATCCCGGCCAACCAGCTGGCCAGCCTGATGCAGGCCAACTCGGCCGGCCAGCTCACCCAGTTCCTCCAGGCCCGGACGCTCGCCGGGGCCCACCTGACCACCACGCAGGTGGGCCCCAAGGCGGCGGCCCCCCCCCCCTCCGCCGCCGGCGCCACCCTGCAGCTGGCCCCCGGCCGCCAGGGGCCCCAGCTCATCCTGGCCAAGCCGGCGGCCCTGGCGCAGGCGCTGCCGCAGCTCACCGTTCAGCGCGTGGCGCCGCCGCCGCAACCCGCCGCCGCAGTCGTCACGGCGACCGTCCACGTGTCTCCCGCTCCGGTGGCGGCGGTCTCCGTACCGGCGGGGCCGGCGCCGGCCCCTCAGACTGACCCCGCCGCGGCGAGGGGCCCCCAGGAAACGGGGGCGTCGCCTGCCACAGAGGACTCGAAGGACTCCTAGTCCACCCCCTCCCCCTCTCCCCCCCCCCTACCACCCTCCATCCTCCCACTCTCCAGGCCAAAGACCCGGGGGCCCCGGCGTCCAGGGGCCCCGGCGTCCAGGGGCCCCGGCGTCCAGGGGCCCGGGGAGGGTTTGGCGAGAGAGAAATGACTCTGGACTACTGCTAGATATCAGCACAGCGCTGGACGTCTCCCCCAGGCTGAGAACAGGGCCCAGGGACTCCTCCCATTGGCCCAGGCTGAGAACAGGGCCCAGGGCCTCGTCCCATTGGCCCAGGCTCAACATGGGGCCCAGGGCCTCCTCCCATTGGCCCAGGCTCAACATGGGGCCCAGGGCCTCCTCCCATTGGCCCAGGCTCAACGTAGGGCTCAGGGCCTCCTCCCATTGGCCCAGGCTCAACGTGGGGCCCAGGGCCTCCTCCCATTGGCCCAGGCTCAACGTGGGGCCCAGGGCCTCCTCCCATTGGCCCAGGCTCAACATGGGGCTCAGGGCCTCCTCCCATTGGCCCAGGCTCAACGTGGGGTTCAGGGCCTCCTCCCATTGGCCCAGCTCTACCATCTCATTTGGAAACCTAATTATCCAGGAAGGGCTTCAAAAGTCCCAACAAAGCCGGAAAAAAAAGGGACCCTCTTTCTACGTCCGCTTCACAGCTCATCCCATCCAACATGGATGGGCAGCCTTAGATTGTTAATTGTACAAATGCCTTTTGTAATTAAAACAAATATGAAAAAGCCCAAGCAGACTTTGTTGTACATAAAAACGAAAAAAATATTTTTTTTGATACCCACCTGGCATGTGTCATTGCAGCAGACACTAATTGCTATGTTGTTCTGCTTTTCTTTCAAGCAACCCCACCACCCCCCCCCCCCTCTGCTTTCTGTTGTCCATTTTTTACCATACATAGGGGAGTGAAAGGATGTCTGCTTAAAGAATAAATACTTAGACATTGTGCGCTTTTTGAATAATATACTATTTTTTCTTGTACTATCAGTGTATTGATGTAGATTTTACTTAAATATGTATTATAAAAAGAAGTGAATAAAACTCAATGGATTTATTGTACTCTTGGTTCACATGTACTAAGCAATGTAAGCCTGTCGCAGAACATACTTATGGAACAACATTTAGGAACAGGGTTCCATAAAACTAGTGTCAGGCTGTTCAATGCTATTACACTAACAAGTACACTCAAGTGTTGCGCACATTTTTTAGGGGGAGGGGGGGAATCAAATCTGGGAACCATATTTGAAATGATCAAATACAATATAATTTATAACAAACAAGTTTTCAATATAGTTACTTTATTTTGTCACAGCAACAATTCCCTAATTAACTTGTACTTTTACAAAGTAGCAATAAATTAAACAACGGTAATATAACACCATTATGTAGAAAAATATTTTTTTAAATATCATTAAATAGATGCTGGTCAAAAGAAAATAAATAACTTGGTTACCGCTTTCCAGTGTCAAGTATCCTCTTCAAACAAAAAAAGGACAAATCCCATAATTTGTGGCCCGCTGTCTTGTCAACACTCAATTACTTGCATTCCAACCTCTCAAATACACAGTTGAACCGTTTCCACTCATGAAAATAACGTTACGGTTGAAGTGAAACTCATTCCTAAGGATAACGTTACGGTTGAAGTGAAACTCATTCCTAAGGATAACGTTACGAGGTAAGTTACGTGAAACTCATTCTAAGGATAACGTTACGGTTCAAGGGAAACTCATTCCTAAGGATAACGTTACGAGGTAAGTGAAGTGAAACTCATTCCTAAGGATAACGTTACGAGGTAAGCCAAGTGAAGCTCCTTCCTAAGCATAACGTTACGAGGTTAGCCAAGTGAAACTCTTTCCTACGGATAACGGTACGAGGTTAGCCAAGGGAACCTCCTTCCCCTCGCTGAGCAGCCCGCCCACACAGCCTCACATCAGCCTGTGAGGGAGCTCTCTGAAGCTGACGTCGCAGAGCAGCGACAGGTGGTCCGAGGGGTAGTGGTAGGAGGGCAGCCGGTCGGGCCCGATCTGCTCCTCGCCGGGGATGTCCAGCAGCGTCTCCACGCTGAGCGACTCCCGGCTGTACCAGATGTAGTCCAGCGTGCCCCGGCTCTCCCCAGACGGGCGGATCTTCCAGGTGGTGTAAGGGGGCTCCGTCAGCCCGTCGGCGCTCAGCAGCCTGTAGGCCGAGTCCAGCCCTAGCGACGACGCCAGGAACCGCCGGTACACATCCTCCGAGGGCTCGGCGTTGAAGTCCCCGCACACCAGCAGCGGGATCTCCGCCGCGCCGTCCGCCTCGGAGGCCGCCGCCCGGGACGTGATGGCCCGCAGGCGGCGCAGCAGGTCGGCTCCTTGCGCGCTCCGCATCCTCTCCCAGCCGCTGCGGGCCTTCAGGTGGGTGACGGCCACGCACAGCCCCCGGCCCGTGGCGCGGCAGCGCAGCGACTGCACAATGGCCACCTGGTTGGTGGGCAGCATCATGGCCGAGAGACGCAGGTGGTCGGTGGCCGTCGGGGAGAAGCGCTCGCGGCTGTAGAAGAGGGCGCAGCCGTCGGGCCCGTTGTTGGGCTCCACGTCCAGGCAGGGCGAGCGGGGCTTGGGCAGGAAGCTGCCGCGGTAGCCCAGGCTGCCGAGGACGGGCAGGAAGGTGTCGTGGTAGTGGTCGACCTCCTGCAGGCACACCACGTCGGGCCGGTGGGTGAGGATCTCCTCCAGGATCAGGTACTTCCTCTCCCGCCAGTCGAGGGCGTCCGGCGGGCAGCGCACAAAGCCGTCCTTACCCTCTCCGAGAGCTGCGGGGGGGGGGGGGGGGGGGGGGGGGGGGGGGGGAGAGAAGGGACGCTTTAGAGGGACTAAAGGAGGGTTTTTTGCTCGTTGTTGTTTCGCCGTCGTGTCTGCGTATTCCGATGACTTTACAGATGATGATGATGATGAATCAGATATGTCATTGATAGGGAGTGGAGAAGAGAGGAGTACAGTTCATGGAGAGGACGGAGAGGTGAAGAGTAGGGCTGGGCGATTAATCGAAATTCGATCTCCATTTAGATTTTAGCGTCAAACGATCACAAAATTAACATAATATTTTTCGATTATAATTTTTTTTAGAACAGCTTGATACATATCTGTACATTATTTTAGATTTGAACATTTTCTTTTGGACCATTTAGTGTACTTTTTTTAAGGCGAAATCTCAAAATTCTCAGTTACAAACTGTTTTTGAGAGAGACATGCTGAATAAACACGTCATGTTTTCAAACTCCAAAAATAATCGTTTGAATAATCGTGATTTCAATATTGACCAAAATAATCGTGACAATGATCTTTTCCATAATGGAGCCGCCCTAGTGGAGAGTGGATCCATACAGTCAGACGGACAGACGGACGGACGGCCCTCTCACCCTGGGCCAGGACGTTCCACTGCAGCACACGGACCCGGGGCGAGGCGCTGTGGCGGCAGCAGTTGCCTGGGGCGCGGCTGGAGACCAGCTCACGGCGGGGCCGGGCCGGCCGGCCCCGGAGGGCCTCCGCGCACTGACGGAGCAGCTGGTCAGGGTCCGCCTGGGGGTCGGCCTCGGGGTCGGCCTCGGGGTCCGGGTGAAGCCCCCCGTCGAGCGGCTGGGCGAGGGTGCTGAAGGGCCGGCTGCTGCTGGAGCCCATAGGACGTCCTGTGGAAGAGACAGGGGAGGGGGTTCAGGGAGGGGCTACACACACACACACACACACACACACACGCGCGCGCACGCGGGTGTGTCATGCGGTACAGTGAACGGGGAACACAGAGAACAGAGCTCACAGCTTGGACTCATCCAGAAGCCTCTCCTTCAGCTAGTATCTGAGCATTGGTCCTCAAGGTGCGGCCCGCGGGCCAATGGCGGCCCGCAGAAACATTCCTGCCGGCCCGCAATGACATACAGAATATTAATTTAAATAAATATAAAGAGAAAAGTCGACTCTCTAGCTTTCAATTAAATCCTGTTACATTTGTTTGTTCTAATCCTACAGGGACCGATTCATCAGAACCACACCTCCATATGCTGTTGTCCTGACCACTAGAAACCAGTCGGAACCGGTGCTACAAAGTGTGGTCCAATGAGGTCATGATGTTAACTACAACATTGTTTAGTCCATTGAGGTCATGATGTTAGCTATAACATTGTTTAGTCCATTGAGGTCATGATATTAGCTATAAAATTGTTTAGTCCAATGAGGGCATGATGTTAGCTCTAATATCGTTTGGTCCAATGAGGTTATGATATTAGCTTTAGAATCGTGTGGTCTAATGAGGTAAAGTGCACAATATCGGTACATGCGTTGAGGTATCAACACTTGATGTACCACCAAGTCATAAAGACCGAATAATATTGCTGCCGCTATCTCAGTAGGACCACTGACCCTCCGATTGGTTACTTATCAACCAACATGTAATGAGCACGTGGACCGAAGCCCACGCCTGTCACGCTGCGACAGTCACTGTGGAAAATTCTCCTCTCTCCCAAAACACGTTTACATGTCCCATGAAAAATGATATTCCATTATAATTTTGAGAAGCTGTCAAACCTCTGGCATCCTGCCGTAATGTCAAGTAGGGCAAAACTGAATGAAACTAATAAAAAAGCAAGACCATCACCATGAGATCTAGATAGGTTACTACTAATTATTTGGACTGTGCCACGTTTGCCCGCTCACCTTTAATTCAACACAACGCCAAATGTCCTCTTCAGTCTAATTCTCCTCCTCAGCTTAATATCTCCTCCTCAGCCCAATATCTCTTATGACGGCCCAGCTTCTTCCTCTGCTCACATCTCTATTTGGCTCTCTGCCTTAACATCCGTGTCTCTTAAGCCCAGTTCAGACCAAAGATTCGCCTTGCAACGACTTGCAACTCACAACTCCTTGCGACTCCTTGCAACGACCCGTTCACACCGCCCCTGCGACGTTCTAAATCCGTCTCGTTGCAAGTCGTTGCAAGGTGAATCTTTGGTCTGAACTGGGCTTTACTCTCTCCGTTCGCTTGGTTCCGTTGCAATCAAGGCAGAAATGTGCTGAGATGTTCATCACCAGCCTGGTCTACTGACTTGTGAAGTTGTGTACCCGTGCGTTTACAGTAAGAACCGTCTGCATGCGGTGATATCGAGACATCCAGCCTTTAACTGATGACCTATTCAGTGGGGGGAAGGGACACACAATTGCTTACCCAACGTCTTCTAATTTAGTTAGATGAATGTAATAAGAATCCAGCCTTGATTAGGGAAGTATTCAGAGTTTTTGGAATTATACCAGCCGTGTTTTTCGACTTGTTCGACTATTTCGACTTTTGTGTACCAACTGCTGTTGAAGGATGCATTTTCGGACTACTCACAGCCTAATTCGTAGGTCATTGGGAGGCTGTGTGCGTTTAAATAGAAGGCAAATTGTGTTAGCTGGTCGTTTATTAGGAATCCTGAACAGGAGCGCCCTGGAAGAATATGAGTCACATGACCACCCGACCGGGGGATTGGGTGGGTGTGGATTTAAGCTAAAGAAGCAGATGCCACCTTTTTATTTTAAGGCTGCCGGAAATAGAAAAATAAGAAAATTACTTTAATCTAAATGTATTTTTTGTTTTGGGACAGTGTTTGTTCCTGAGAAAGGCCTTCAAAAAATAGTTTTTCCACTGTCATTCACTGATTCTTTGGGGTTCTGTGTTTTGAAATATAATGAACATTCAAAATAAGGGTTAGCACCTGTGGCATTACCTCTTCTTTTATATCGTGCAATTCATATCAGCCTCAAAACGAATCACACACATTCATTCCATTAGAACTGGGAAAAGACAGAAGGAGAGACTGAGTGAAAATTGTGGCATAATGCACACGCATGAGAGAACAGGAGTGAGAGAGTGAAACGTGGGCCACTTCTTAAGGCCCGTTACATAACATGTGCAAGAAAAGAAGTTCCATTATAATGTTCTCCCTCTGTAGGGCTATAGGGAAATACAAATGGAACAATTACACGATAGTGCCGTGTTGTGTGCAGGAGAAGGTAAAATCTATAGCAACTTATTACCGCCAACTTTCCCGCTGGATGGATTTAGCTTTCACCTAATGACCTTCTGCTGATTCCCTGAGCAGGTTATTAATATACCGTCCTCCTGAACTCATTGTTTTACCAGCAACACTGTCCCTTGGAAAATAAACCATCTCAAGCTACAATAGCAACCAAACCTGTGCCAGTGTGAGAGCAGGCTACAACAAGAAACCGGCCTGTTGAACCTTTGGCCAGGGGGCAACATCCGCCCAGAAAGCACCATGCGATGAGCACAGAACACAACATCCTGCCGGATGGAACGACAGCTCGAGGCCAACACGTGCGGCTTGGAAGACGATGCTCTCATCCGAACAGCCTAGTCAGCCTATTGAAATTACATTCTCGCTCCGATTGGATTTATTAAAAACGAAATATACACAATATACGAATTATTTCTTAGATTTGTCATTTTCTCCATGTCAATGCGTCTTTCCACTTTGGGGATGTATAGGGCGCAGAGTAGGTCCACCGTCTCCGTGTCATCAGGAGCCTACCTGGTCCTGTGTTGGCCGTAGTTTGTGATGCTCCAGCCGCCTTCCACTTTGGCTCGTGGCTGCCGGCTTCCGCTTCCCCTCCTGCTCCGGTGGTGTGCCCGGGTCCCGGCGCGGGGCTGGACGGGGACGAGGAACAGAACCCCCTCGTGACAGAAAGTTGCCCACGGGATGAGACGCACAGCGCGGCCAGTTGTCGGCTGAGGAGGAGCAGCGCGGTGGTCATTCCTGCTCGGGGGTCCAGAAGAGACAGTCAGGGTTTGACGACCACCAACTCTTCAAAGGTTGGTCGCTTCGGTTGACTGAATCATTTACTTGAAGGGAAACCGTTCGAGTATTCAGTCAATATAGTTTCACCGGACAGTCTCTTTTCCATCGTACTGAGTGACTCAAGTGTTACGTCACGTTTCCAGGGGCGGACGGTAGATGGATCAGTCCTAAACATGAACCAGAAGCGGCCACAACAGTCCAGTTTGATGTTGTTTTCAAACAGAAATATTTTTATGCTTTTATCTTTAATCAATACCGTACTAAATGATTTGAATGCACGATGATAGCTTTATATACGTACAATTCCACCTCTTGTGGAAGTGGTTCCGTCTGCGGAGGAGGAATTCTGTTAACACATCTGATAGAGGCGGGATTCATTTTTAGACGTCATTCCACGACGTACCAATCGGAGCTCGACGCTCAGTCTGGTACGTGACGCAGGGACTCGTCACGGTGTCCTGTGTTCACGCAGACAGAATGGTGTGATCCAGATGCTTCGGGCCTCGACGAATAGTCAAATCTCCTGACCTTTATGGCTCCTTTACTTAACCCTTGTGGATAACGTCATCGGGTCAAGGAGAGATCAAATGGTGCTTCCCTTTCGAACATTGGAAAAGACAGCACTGCTTATGAATTCGAATCCACTTTTCCTAACCAATGTCATTGCGCGACGGCGAGTATTGCTGACCTCCAGCGTTTCTAGGGTCGAACTACAGTTTTCCGAAGTTGGACTACAACAAGCGGCCTAATCATTTAGGTCGGACTTGGCCAACGGGAATATTTTAGGCCATTTGAATCCCAATTCACATGTAAAAAAAAAGAGGCTCAACTGATTTAAAATTAAATGCCCCCAGTAGTCTTTCTTAAATGTGAAGTCGGCATTTAATTTTCTTACGTGAATATTGTGTGCTTAATAACCAGCAATAAATGATTTAATTTCGATTCAAATGATATGTTTCTGAGAATTCGTAGAGGCCCCAGCCATCCGAGTGGCAAGTGGGAAAAACCTCCCAGCTTTATTGCGGCATTTAACAGCATTAAGCCCCCTTTTGGTCGGGCCACCTCGGAATTCGTGCCGGTGTGGGTACCAGATTGACTCAGCTGCCAGATCGATTCGGGGTCCTAGATGCGCATAAATGACACACTTCCTGTAAACGCTGTCTTTTAAATGCGCATGCGCGATTCATTAATTCCCATGTTATTCCCAAGTATTAACGATCTCCTTTTGTTTTCTAATCTATGAATAGTATCTAATGTACAAATTGTTGTTGCCTATACTTGGGTTATATAAAAAGGAAAATCGGTTAGCTCCATTCACTGAACGGGGCGATCCACTTTATTTCCAGCGCTCACAACACAGAGTCAAAACAGCAACCCACACGCAGACACTTCCGTTCTCCTCCTTCAGAATAAGAGTCCCTAACAGGAACTGGGTTACATATGCATTCATCAGTGCTTTTAGACGTGTTTCCAATGGCTTTGTTTGTGGGAAAGAACGGGCTGCTTTCAATTAAATCAAAACTAAATCGGATTGAGCCTTCTTTTTATGTCCATGATTGAGCCCCTTTTATAAAAAAAACTTCCGGGTTTTGTCCGTTGGCTTGTGTCGATACGTCAAGTGTCGATACGTCATCTTTAAGCGCAGGACCCCGAGTCGACCTGGCAGCCGAGTCAATCTGGTACCCACACCGCCTTCAAAACGCTCGGCAGTTTCCGGGAGGTTCGGAGGTTTGGAGCTTAATGCCGGGTCGAATTTTTCGCTCAGAGTTTCGTGCGGACGTAAAGCTACCCGAATCCTCCGAGATCACGTCACAGCAATTCCTGCTCGTTTCATAGATAGACTGAAGTGAATTTGCAGCAAGCGCTAAAAGGCGAACTTAACACCCATTCTAACATTGGCATTACGATACATTATAGCTTAAAATTCATCTGATTCAGCAAAGAAGCGCAAAGAGGTCCCTGCGGGCATCCATACTTGTTGTTGTTATCAAGTCTAGTCTCACAAACGATCAGTTTTTCCGGTTTTATGTCATGGCCTACGAACTTATGTGGGGCGTTTCCTGAACACTCTGATTTCGGAAGCAGGGAAGGTTTACGTGAAGACACGTAAGAGCTTCTGAACCTCCGACCTGCTTTGAAGGAGGCATTATAGTGTGATCCAGATGCCCCGGACACCAGCCTTCCAAGTTGCACTTGTGACGTAATTTCCGGTCTCGGAGCACTTATAGCGTTCCCGTTTGTCTTGAATGAATTGGTGACCAATTCATTCAAACATACTTGATTACATTGCTACTTTATTCCGGTCATCAATTTATGCATTGCACGGTCACGGTCTTGCTGTGTGTGCAATACAATGTAAAGTTGTGTTTGTTTGCGAGCTGGTTTGCTAAATAGGCTAATGTAGTTAACAATAAACAACGACTAGCCAATTCTATGAAACAATCACAAAGACGAACGGGAACGCAGTGAGTGCTCCAAGACCGTAAATTATGTCGCAAGTGCAACTTGGAAGGCTGTTGTCCGATGCACCTGGATCACACCAGAATTAATCACACCACTTCATAACATTGTAAGTCACCCATAGCCATAATCTTTCCCAAGATTCAGCGTGTTGCGTACAATGTTCAGTCTCTAAATCATTAACCAATATGTTCGTCAACACACATGTTTCCTAACAAACGTCCTGTTCTCTCGAACTGCACTGTAGGGCAATGACCTCATGTGGTTCACATCACACAGCATTATCACAAAGAGGCCCAAAAATCGGAGGAACATCATGAAATTAATACGTCACTAAAGAAGACCAAACAAAAACAACCAACAAGAGAATTGGATGGGGCAGGAACAACATTAATCGCAGTCCATGTTGACATTAGAAACGGCTCTCTGATGTGATGGGTCATGTTCCTCATGTGGCACAGACAAGCAATAACATCTTCTCCCAAGCCAAGTACTGGATGTCGGCCTGTGTTTACTAGTATGTTGATTCTGTGGCTCTGTATGACCCTCATACAGTAACAACTAGGGCTGGGCAAGTTAATTACGTGTTAACGCAAACTTATTTGAACGCGATTAATACAAATTGACACATTAACGCACGTTCTCTCTTTTTTATTTTACTTTGATTTTCAAAGGTTTTGCCAAAGAATGTGAACATTCATATCAGAAATAATTTTGTTTTTAGTTCCAATTACTTTAAATTAAATTAAACTTGCAGTAAGTGACTGCCTGATTACATTCCCAAATCTGTGGCGCTACTTATTTGAATTGAACTAGACTTGTAGTAACTGTTGGTTTACAATTGTACTAATTAACTTCCTGATAACTATTCCCAAATCTGTGGTGTTCTGAAGTTTCATATTCAACCCACACTGAGTGAGTCAATAAAACTCTCTCAAGGCCACTTGTTTTTGCTTATTAAATACATTTGGTATGAATGATAATGTGTCATTCCATTTGATAAACTCATTTAAGATAAGATAAGATAAGCCTTTATTGTCATTGTACAGTCGCCTATACAACGAAATTGGGAGTGCCAACTGAAGGTGCATCACACATACAAAAAGACAAACAAGCAATTTAAGTTAAAAATTAAAAAAACAAGACAAATAACCGAAAAGCATTTGGAACAAGACAAGGACAAGCGAGGTGAATAATAAATATAATATATATATAGGGCGTAAGCATATTGCACTTTATAGAAAGTGAGGTATATGCGTAGGCCTATCTGTTAATGGTTTTATGTTTTATGAGTGAGTAGGCTGAGCAGGTGGTGGCCGGGATGGAGGTGGTCACGGAGGATCCTTCTTGTTCTTGAGATGCATCGAGAGCTGGCAAACTAACGAATTAACTTCAGTTGGACTGGATTTAAATCAGAATTTTACGAGTGTGATTCCTTGCGAGTTAACTCACCAATACTATGCGATTAATCACGATTAAAATTTGTAATCATTACCCAGCCCTAAAACGTAACAATAAGGACCACATCATGCATGAGAAATTGAGATTCCATTGGCAGAATTGTTTCGGGACACAATGTCAAAAACAAAGGCCCTTGATGTGAGAGTCTTGATCCACACTCACTGTAGACCCACTTCTACGCAGGAGAAGTGGGTCTTAAAGATCCCATGCCATTCTATTTTATGATGCTTTAATATAGGTATTAGTGGGCCACAAACACAGTATTCAAAGACGTCCCCGAAATTCAGCCGTGGTGCAGAGTTACAGTCACTCCGAAACAGTCGCACATTGAGCTTCCCCCAAACGCGCTGTTTCGGTGGGCGTGTCAAGGCAGGTCAAGGAGGGGGGTGGGGGTGTGGCCCTGAGCAGCTTGTAGCCACTACCATGCGCTCTGTATACGGTGGGCGTGTCAAGGCAGGTCAAGGAGGGGGGTGGGGGTGGGGGTGGGGGTGTGGCCCTGAGCAGCTTGTAGCCACTGACAGTACCATGCGCTCTGTTTACGGTGGATGTATCGCAATGGCTCGTAGAAACCCATATTATACGATGATATCTATATCATATAATATATAATATATATTATCACCTGGCCCTGAGCAGCTTGTAGCCACGGTACCATGCGCTCTGTTTACGGTGGATGTATCGCAATGGCTCTTAGAAACCCATATTATACATAGATATCTATATCATATAATATATAATATATATTATCACGGCCAAAAGCTGTGTGAGCCTCCAGACGATAGGTTATTATGAATCTCAAACGACCGCGTCTACTTCAGATTGATGTGGAAGTGGAAGAACCAGAGACGTCGGAGAACCCGACGAAGTCCTTTGTGATTCATTATATCGTCTGGACGCGCACACAGCTTTTGGCTGTGATAATATGTATTATTTGATATAGATATCTATGTATTATATGATATTATTTAGATATAGAGCAGAGCTCCAGGACTGTAACGCAAGTGTTGTACACTTCCTCGTTATTTGGATAACCGTTCTGCTGTTGGTGTGATGGCGCATAACACGTCGGACTCTCGTCGTCTCTGGTATTTCTACAACGAGACTCGTAGTGGGGGTTATCTCAGCCATGGTTGAGAATGAATTGGGGGAAAGGAACTTTGGCTTTGACTCCCTGAAGTAGGCTACATGAACCACGACATGGAGGAGAAAGGGATTGTTGGCCGCGACTGTATCCCGCTTGAGCCCTGCTTCCCGCCGCCTCGGCAGCGGTCAGCGCTAATCACCGCATCCTGAAGCCGAGGCGGTGGTCCATCGGCAGCGAGGCTCCGGCGGGAGACGACCGCGGTCAACAATCCCTTTCTCCTCCATGTCGTGGTTCATGACTTCAGGGAGTCAAAGCCAAAGTTCCTTTCCCCCAATTCATTCTCAACCATGGCTGAGATAACCCCCACTACGGGTCTAGTTGTAGAAATACCATAGACGAGAGTCCGACGTGATGCGCCATCACACCAACAGCAGAACGGTTATCCAAATAACAAGGAAGTGTACAACACTTGCGTTACAGTCCTGGAGCTCTATATCTAAATAATATCATATAATACATAGATATCTATATCAAATAATACATATTATCACGGCCAAAAGCTGTGTGCACGTCGAGACGATATAATGAATCACAAAGGACTTCGTCGGGTTCTCCGACGTCTCTGGTTCTTCCACTTCCACATCAATCTGTAGTAGACAGAACCGTGCGCTGCCTGCTGCCTGCTGCCGGCGCGAGGCACCACCGCCCGGCTGCCCGCTGCCGGGCGGTGGTACTTCGCGGCGGTGGCGCCTCGCGGCAACCGGCGGCAGGCAGCATGTCGCAGTTCATGTAGTTCGATGTCATTCTGCCATTGCATTCAAAATTCTGTAACTAGCCTGTTACTACGAACTAAGCAACTACCGTACACGTATTAGCATTTAGCACTAGCTCAATCACGACTCCTTCAGAATTCTTGTGGGTGGTTACGAACCAACCAAGTGGGCAGGGCCATGAATAATAATTTGACAACGCTACGTCACAGTGTCACCTTATCCAGCTATACTGTATGTAACAATAAAACTTAGTGAAGTAGTCTGGTGAGACAAGTGGCTCACCATTTGTCTCAGTGTGGCTCATTATCTTCTCAACTGTGGGCATCATCTCACAGATTGTTGGGATGTATATTGCGGCATCCCGCCCCTTAAACGTCGGTCCGGACGGACCCGAGGTTTCATCCTGGACGGAAATTACTACCGTCATCCACCAGCCGGCGACGGAGAGCTCCCGTTGAACCCCAATCAGCGAGATGGGAGACACCTGCCTAGACAGCCAGGAAGGCATTTTAAAAGGAGCACGAGGACTGACATTTGGGGGAAGCTCAAAGGACAAAGGGAAGTGTTACCAACAAAATACCTACTGAGTGATCATTGGGAGTTTATGGGAATAAGAAAAACTAAAACTAACTTTGCAGAAATTCTTAAATCTGTGGCGCAGGAAATTGGTATTAGGGATGTTAGTGTTTGTTCTCCAGTGTGTCGCTCAGTTGCTCTATCATGGCTGATCCCAGATCCCAGTGTTGACCTAAAGTTTATGAGTATAAGCAAATCAAGGATGTCAGAGGGTGTAGTGAAAGAGATAGAAGTCTGGCAGCAACAAGTATGGGGAGACCATCTACTCATTTACGCTGATGGGTCAAAGGAGCGTGAGTGGTAAAGTAGCAGTGGGTATTAGCATTCCTGAAATCGGGTACAGAATAGGGTATAGAGTCTCAGATCATATGTCAGTATTCACAGCAGAGATGGTGGCAGTCTTATGGGACTTACGATGGGTGGAGGATAATAAACAGGGGTATTCAATAGTATGTAGTGATTCAGCTGCAGCTTTAATTTCAATAAAAGAAGGAAAATCCAAGTCCAGACCGGATTTAATTGTGGAAATACTGTTTCAGTATTGTGTTCAGAGTTTACAAGGCGGGGAGGAGGTGGGGTTTCTCTGGGTGCCGGCTCATGTGGGTGTGAAAGGGAACGAGGAGGAGGAGGAGGAGGCAAAGAAGGCGGTGAAGGAGGAAACGGTGCAAATTAATTTGCAATATGGGGCACCCGAGTACATGGAAAAAATAAACAGAAAAAAAGAAAGGTGGCAAAAATCTTGGGAGAAGGACAGGAAGGGAAGGGTGTACTTTACCATACAGGAACATGTAAATAAAGATAGGTGCACTTTTAGGTGCATAAGAAAAGATGATGTAGCAATCACAAGACTGAGGCTTGGACACTGGGCTGAGGAGTGGGCTGGCTCTGATTGGCCAACACCCAGATGGCAGGTGTGAGTGTGGAGTAAGAGAGACTGTAAAACATGTACTTCTCCAGTGGGGGCGCTATTCCAGGCAAAGGAGGACTCTGTACCGGAGGCTTGGATCAGCTGGAGAATCAGTTTTTAATATGCGCACCCTTTTAAATCTGGATTCAGTGGATAAACAAAGGAATTGATGGACTGCCTTCACATCATTGGAGTATATAAAAGGATTTCAAGTTTAGGGGGGAAATAACAAACAGTGGGGGGCAGTAATACGCCACAGCTGCGTCAAGCTGCCTAAATAAAAGAAGAAGAAGAAGACATTTGGGGGGAACGGGAGCGAGGAAGAAGGAAGCGCTCAGGTCCGTGAGCGACCAGAGGCTCACGGAGGCCCTAGAAGCCGCGAGTATATTATGTGTCTAACATGTATGCAATAAATGCCGAGTGCGGCTTAACCCTCGCTTAACGTGTTATTCATACCTGGAACCAGGCTCATTGGGGGAGTGGGGTGTGTGTGTGTGTGTGTGTGTGTGTGTGTGTGTGTGTGTGTGTGTGTGTGTGTGTGTGTGTGTGTGTGTGTGTGTGTGTGTGTGTGTGTGTGTGTGTGTGTGTGTGTGTGTGGTACTGTCAACTGTATTATGGGACTTCTGATGTTACATTTGGGGCCACAATAAAACTCTATCAAGGTGATATCAACTATTAAGTGTAGTCCTTCAATAGCAGACTAATTACTGGAATTCATTCAATCGTATTTGCTTGTGACCTGGGTGACACAGAAACTTTTTTGCACATGGCGTGTTCTTTCAACTTCAGCTCGACATTTTCTTTATCCAAATTGAAAAATGCTATTGAGGAATTTGAGAGGTTTCACTCAAAGAAACCCTGCGGTGGATACTGTGTGTGATTCACCCAGAGGTAGTTTGTCTCCTTCCAAAAGAGGACATCACCCACGTAGCCGTGGCTGTGTGTCACCTTGGGGAACTTAAGGCGTTTTAATTGATCTCATGCAAACAATCATAATAGGGTCTGTATTCTCTAGGCCTATAGAAAGGTTTAGGCTTCTCTTTTCATCCATTAGACTTCAGGACCCAGAGAGCAATGGGACGTCAGCCTACAATTAGGCAAAGAACACATTTAAGGTGGACGTCTATACATTTAGTTGATTTCAGTAACTTATGTGTTCTGTGTTTGGCCATTTGTGGGTAATACTGTGTTTGGCCCTTTGTCACTCACAAAGGGATATTTCATCCCTGTAAATGGACCCCAGCAGAAGTATAAGATGTGGCTGCTCATGCCGACACAGCGTTTTGACCTTTGTGCTAATGTAGCCCTTAAAATGTAGTATTCATTCAGTGGAGTTCAAATTAAGCATTAAACATTAAGCCAATATTTCTAAATGAATGTGGTCGAGGAAACGCGTGGAAATCAAATATATCCATCTGTCCTCATGGGGGTCTATATATAGGAAAGAAAGCGGTCTCGATATGTGATCCAATTTAATTAAGCTATGTCTTGGATATAAAATCCACCACTAGGTGGCACTAAAGCTCTAGATGTTCACTCCTGCGCGCAAGCCGATATTACATTTCCCAAACAGATTACCTTTTTTGTGGGTCAAATGAAGAGGTGGGCGCATCATTATTCCAGATCAAGTTAGCGAAGCGCCCCACATTGGACAAATGGTTGAAACATGAAACACATATTGCTGTAATATGTTAAACTACATGAATTTGGGAGACAATCGGGACCTTTTTCGCTCCGCTATCACATTTCTTTTCAGACATTCTGACGCTATGCTGTCTAGTAGTTGTGACATCATTATTTACAACGAAATTGACTTCATGAACCTGGCCACATGACATGCCCACACATCTGCTGCCCTAAACACATCCTCAGGATGGCAGACAAGATTGCTTTGGAACCCTTACGTCTTAAATGAGGAGTATCAGCCCCTGCCGTCCAGAAGACGCTTTAGAATGCCTAGCTGCAGGAGAAACAAATACAAGCACTCTTTTCTTCCTCATTCCGTATCAACCAACAGAGAAGAGTAAAGTACACTAATACATCTCACATGCAAACACACTTCACACACCCAATATCATTTCACACACCCCAGTGACATCTATGGCCTGACTCTTATTGACTTATCGGTGTGTATGGACTCTTGGACTCTTCAATGTTGTGTAAATGTTTTTTTGTATGTGCTGTTTTAATGTCTTGCCATAAGGATTGAAGAGATGTATAATGCAAGATGTATGAGATGTATAATGGCTTTTTGGTCGGCCATACTTGATCGACTTTGAGAGCGCCCAGCTCACTGAGGGCGGTCTGCCCTGTCTGCGTACGGCCACGCTCAGGTTTCAAAGAGCTCAGCATGTCCCTGACTGAGGCCTGGGTATATGCATCGTATGATTACATACAATATATTATGGAAAAGGTTTGCGTAATAGGTGTGAGAGGAGGAGACGTGCCGGGAGAGCGTATGAGAGGGGCATTGGCTTGCAAGGTTATGAAAAGGACAAGTTTGTGTGTCTACCAATAAATTGGATTTCGGCCTAAATCTGTCATAATGAGTGTAGTTTAAAGCCTGTGACCAGAACAACAAAGGCCTATTAGATGTCCACTTTAGAATTCAGACAGCTTGTTCTGCTGTGTGTTTCTAATCACTAGATTAGGTCATTTCTTCCCTTCTTGTTCCACGCTTAAAAAAACAAACTTTTTAAGGAAAGACCGGTGCACAACTGTCCTATATTGCTGTGCGACCGAACACACAAAGGCAGTAGCAAGCTGTGCGCAGCCGCATGGGCCGACAGTAAACACGGGGATATGAGCAATCGATGCTTTCCCCGGCTGCTCGGTCGAGCACTATCGATTCGCCCTCATCTGGCAAACGGTAGGTGTTGATGGACCAGAGGTGTTGCTCATGGGAGTGGAAGAAAAACCCAGCGGCATGGAGCCTGCGTGTGTGCGTGTGTGGAAAGTCCAATAGATGGATGTCATCCTCACTGCACTCACAGAGGTGTTGAAGGTGAGGAGGAACAAGCCTCCCTTCCTCCTCGCTAACCTTCCTGTTTCAGCTGTGTTACAAGACCTTCCCAGACTTCTACAAGCACATAATCCTGTGTGACTCTTGCAATTATTTGCACCTTTTACCCCCCCCTTCAATCCCAACATATTTCTCATCAGCAGACGAGTGCAATCCTCTGTGGCACTGCCTGTCCCAATACCCTGACTCCCACCTCCCTCTCCCTCCCTCCCTCTCGCTGTCTCTCTCACTCTCTGGGTTTCTGACCTTATGGTGTCCACTCCCTTTGTAAGGCAAGGCTCAAATCAATGTGTGGAGTGGATTAGCTTTGTTTCAGTAAGGTCTGGATTTACCTTGGTGACGTCAGATCCGAGATCTGGGGTGTGCAGAGAGAGCGGTAGTAGCCTGGCTGCATGCTTGTGTTCCGTTTGTTTCTGGTCCGTTTTGTTCTATGCTGAAAAGTATCATGTTCACTATGCTGGTGTTGAACTCAACGGTTCTTTCATTCTTTACACTTAGACAGACGCACGCACGCACGCACGCACGCACGCACGCACGCACGCACACACACTATCTTTAATAAATCTATGTACCTAACACAAAGAGGGGGCAGTTTAAACAGGAGCAGAAGTTAAAGAGGACCTATTATACTACTTTTCTGGTCTTCATTTCTTATTAATGACTCCTATAGCGCGACCTGACACGAATCACAGGACAAAAAAAGATGTAGATTTTCGGGAAACTCTTCCTCTCATCTGGGCGCTTTCAGCATTCTCTGTCAACGCTCGGTTTTGTCTTTCTCCTCCCCCTCGCCCCCCTCCCGCCAACCCAACTCCGTTGTGATTGGTTACCTTCCTTGAAGCGCGCGTGGGCAAATTTGACCAGGCATGTGGGGGCGCGGCAGGAGTGCCTCTACGTAGATGATTTCCCGGAAATGTGAACAAGTGAATCGCAAACGTTGTCCCGACTCGAGTCTTTAGCGCTCTGCACAGCCACCCCAGACTGTCAGCAGGGAATACGTCGAAATGCATGTACGTCATTATTTGACACTTTAGTATGGTTAAACATGACTATCAATCATTAAAACAAAGTTTATAGGTCGTAAAAGTCGAAAAGCATAATAGGTCAATCTCCTGCATGGCTTCCCGAAAGGAGTCTTTCGTGTGTCACTCTTTTCTTTAACCGTATGAGCTCAGCATAGTATCTCCCCCTGGGTATCAACAGTCAGGTCCCAGGCCCATGCTCCCAGGCCTTCAATAAGGGCCCCAGCAGAACAAGCTCAGAACCACTTTATGAATCAAATATGTAAGAGGGAGGGGGGGGGGGGGGGGGGGAGGGATGGCTCATTAAATTTGATTATGGCCACAGTTACATGACTTTTATTAAAAAATGTTGTTGGTTGGCTCGGCAGCTGCGCACGTTAACGTGGTTATTTTTAGGTGCTGGTAATGGCTTACAGATTACAGCGGGATGTGGGCTGACAACAGAGCCTTATAATAAGGACTTAATGAAAAATGAGCCTTCACACCTTCTCTCGCTGTAAACATTCACATTGAGCAGATTGTCTCGCTCAATCCTTCCTGCTTTTCTTGCGTTACATATTTTTATGCAAGTGTATTTCTGCATCTCTGCTATCTTCAGAGACTATGGCTTTTCAAAACTGTCCTAAAGTGCATTGGTTATGGGAATAAAGACACAACGGATAGAACACACACAAAAAAAAAGTGAAGTAAAACAAATGATCCCATCCTGTGAATGATGGTTACACACGTCACCATCGCAAACAGACAGATTAGGATGATTGCTTGTCCACATGTTTAGGTAGTTTATATTGCATGCATAGCGTTGTTGGTTGATATTTTGGAGGGTTCTGAAATATGTTTTAATGAGGTATGTCCCGATCCGATCCACGGCGTCGGTATTGGGCCGATAATGGCCCAGAACGCTGGGTCAGATATCGCAGGGTAGAAAAATTATGATCCAATGCGCGAAGCGTGTCGCGTGAAAACAGTAGTGGCCAATTAGGCACATGATAGATAGTGCATGAGAGCTACCTGTTGAACAGTCACGTCAGCGGTGTGGCAGTATTTCAACCTTAAAGAAGAAAAAAGTGCAACAGCCGAATGCAATATTTGGCTGTCACCGAGCGCGATCACGTGATCACATCACCTGCTCCAGCTTGGGCTAGAGCGGATCACAGCTTTTGTGCAATCAATTTAAATAATTATTCGATTGGAAATATGATTATTATGTATAGTGCATTTGTGTGTGGGGACCCCCGTTTATATGGCTAGAGGCTAGCTGTTTCTTGAATATCCAATGTACTTACAGTAGAAGCTAAATGCTAACGTAAATAATATTTTTCACGTCATGCTATCAATACAAACGATCGGCCCTATGAAAGAGACTCCAAGGAGTCCAACGGTACAAGCCATATCCTTTTGTGAGCTTATCTCGATTAACTAGATGTGAAAGAATAACGTCAATAACAATTTTCCTGGTTACTACAAGTGATGACACACACACGCACACACTTGATTCAACCCATTCAAACAGTCAGCTTTAACAGCTCAGCTGTCTATGTTTTATCTCAAATGTATTCAAACTTTATCAGTTTAGCTATTTGTTTAACTCTTCACTTTTTTTTCAACCATTGTAAATGGTTTCCAACCATTTACATCACTGTAAATGGTGTGCATGTTTACTCTTAAACGTTTTGACACTGCCAAATATGCCTGTCTCATGCACACCTTTTTCACCATTATCGGATGTGAAGAATTGCTTTCGGGACATCCCTAGTTTTAATACTGCCACATGTGAAAGTTCAAAGATGTTCGTAAATCATTAATGAACATGTATATACTATGTGTGCAGACATAGATTTTTGTAAAACATTCTACCTGTAGAAACGTAAAAGGCTAGGTTGGTTTCTGGTTGTGGAAATATTTGCCCAAGAGACCGTCCAACAACTCTGGAATCTCTTTTTATTAGTCAGTATAGATTTATGCGTAGACAACATACGCAAAATCCATGGTAAAAAGGCAACACTTGCCCCATATAAATACATAATGGAACGAAATATAATAGTCATTCAGCAGTGCAAGCTAAGATGTTTCCTGTGTCTATGCAGGCTCTTCAGAAGCATGCAATAGCTGTGAAGAAACCTCTCTCTCTCTCCCCACCATGACAAGGTGACCAACTGTCCTTGATCAAAGTTGTGAAACGGTAAATGGCTCGGCCTCCTCCTCGCCCTGGCTGTTGGTTCTCTGTGGCGCTATACAAATACTTTAGCAGAACAGCAGAAGATTGGACTGTCATTACCCATGTCTCTGAGTTATAAGTGGGGATCACTGGTGTATAGCCTTTGTTTCCCTCTTGCCCCTGTTTCCACCCCTCCCTTGCAATCTCTCTTTGTCCTCTTTTTTTGTGAGTAGACAGCACTCACTTATTTTTTGTTGTTGTCACATTAGGCGACCCTGGTTCCCCGAATAGTTCTAAGGGATAATGAAGCCCTGTGCTTGAATGATGCCCAGCAAGTGAAGAGCACGCAGTCCTCTGTTGAGAAGAACAACAGTGGATGTACAGGAAGGCATTCAGCTAGAATCACTAATATCCAATGGTGCATGCCTCTGCAGACGGATGGAGACCTGGCTATGTTGAGTACCTTAAAACGTAGTACTTAGTACTCAACATAACCTCAACTCAATAATAGCTTGAACTCTGGCATTCCAGATTCTCTGATGCTCCAGAAGTTACGTTTTTAGCCAACTTGGTATCTCAATGGCTCCCGGGCGGGTATTTTAGCTATAACCAGAATGAAGAGGAAGTGAATGGTAAGAAATAGGTTTCCACCAAACGAGCTTTTTGGCTTCTTTCCCCGCCCAAGCTTTATGGGCGGGCAGCAAGCGGGTCGTGAGGAAGGATCAGATGAATGTGATCATACATGTTTCGGCCTAGAATCGCTGATACAACCCTTAATTGAATATGATGTATGAAGAGGACATTAATCATATTATATTATAGTCCTATTATATGTGATCCATCATCTTATGAAATGGCAGCTTTCATCTAGCCATGTTTTGACACATTAATTATTTTTTATAAATACATTGACTTTATCCTCCTCTTTAATTAATTGTCTTGAGATTGTCCACATTTTATCACCTTCTATATAATTCACCGTTGACTTTCCCCCTACCGAGCTCGTCAGGTGCGTGGGCCTCGTGGTCTTCTGTCGTTAAAGGGGTCCTGTGTTGTCCAGTTAAGTATTTTACCATGCTGGGATATAACAAGATGTCTGCACGCACGCAAACACGCACGCGCGCACGCACGCACGCGCGCCCGCGCACACACACACACACACACACACACACACACACACACACACACACACACACACACACACACACACACACACACACACACACACACACGCTGCCTCACGCTACCTTTTGACTTTGCAACATGGCACATTTCTTGTTCCCAAAATGTGTGCATGAGTTCTGGGAAATATTCAACACAGGAATATATAGGTATATTTCGAGCTCAGCAAAGTGTGTCAAACTTGCTGTATATGCATGCACTCCTGCAAGCAGACTAGCAGTGTGTACAGACAATACGATGATTTGTGGTTATTTTCAGCTGCAGGGGGCACTGTTGTCTCACAGTAGACGCAAGGAGACACGCACACACGAGCACAAATACACTCACGCACGCACGCACACACACACACACACACACGCACACGCACATACACACACAAACATGCTGGACAAAGGATCTCTGATTCTAAATTCTGTCTAACATTGCGAAAGTGAAAAAATGTACGTAAGATAGCCCTCTTTGTAAAACACCCTCCATCTACATCTTTGTGTTCTCTCCTGCAACCTTAATGCTGGTAATCTAGAAGGTTTACTATTTGACTAGCAGCTGCTCATTTAGGCCATATTCAAAATACAAAATTGAAATTTAGTACACACAAAATTATAGACGACCATGACAGAAAACACATTTAAAAAGCTCTTCATCTTTGAACTTGTATATGATATGTGCATTTGGATAACTAAAAAAGAAAAGTGTATAAACATATGTCGGAACATGTTAAAGATGCTGTACAGTTAAATGCAGTGATGACGGTCCAGAACTGGCTCTTTGGTGTAAATGGCTCTTTGGGCGAGGGGAGAACGCTATCAGGATGTGAACGCAAGCTCGACGTGATGAAAAAGTTGTGCGTTAAAAAGCGTCTCCTGTAAACAAAGCGGCGAGCAGCTGCCAGTCTGCCAGGCGTTGTGCGGAGAACTAAACGTGGAAAACAAACTTAATTGTGTTCCTCCATCAGATGAGCTGACAGCACATGTCCTGCCGCAGGAAATTGCCGCCACAGGGAAGCGACACGTGAACCTTCATGTGTGCACCTCGGCAAAGGGAGGATAAATCAATGTGTGCACGCCGACCCACACAAACACACAGAAACAAACAAAAGACTTGTACACCGACGGCAGTGTCAACACTGCGAGGCAACAAAGCTTGTTGGGAGGCTTTCATTGTAAAGCGCTCGGAGTGACTAGAAAAGCATCACATAAATGCAAGTCTATTTACCATTCAACACACACACACACACACACACACACACACACACACACACACACACACACACACACACACACACACACACACGGATACACACACACACACACACACACACACACACATACACACACACACACACACGGATACACACACACACACACACACACACACACACACACACACACACACACACACACACACACACACACACGTACACACACACACACACGTACACACACACGCACACACATATGACATTGCAGCCACACACATGACACGTAGGTCTCCCTGTGGCTGTTTGGGACGGCCAGGGGCCCAGCGGGACGGCTCACTGGTAGAAGTCCCTGGAACCCAGCGAGGGGCCCGACGGCGGGGGTGGGTGGTGGGGGCGGGGGCTATTGTTAAGCCCTCTCTGAACACCCCTGGGGTCCACCTCAACAAAACAACCTGAGTGAGTGTTCATGTGCATCCATATCACATGAAGGATGCATGTGGTCCTGCAACCAAGCGTGTTTTTCTTTTAAAATATGACTTTTTTTCTTTTATATTTTCTCTCTATTTACGCCACATTCGTTTTTGATCTGTTTTGCTTTACCTCTCACTTCTACTGCACTGCAGCTCTGTTCTCGCACGTCACCCCGTTGGGCTGCCTCTGCACCGTTTCGGGGCATTCAAGGTTTCAATGAGGGGCGGTAATAAGAGACGGCAGGGGTGACCTCGTAGACATCCTCACTCTGAGACCCCCGCCAAGCCCCCCACCTGAAACAGCTCTGTCCCCTCCCATCACCACCACCTCCTCCTCCTCCTCCTCCTCCTCCTCCTCCTCCTCCTCCTCCTCCTCCTCAGACCCGCACTCCACAAGAGAGGTTATTTATTTAGAGGAACGTATTCTAATTATGACTCATTTGTATTATTATATATCTTTCTGTTTTCAGCGCTCATCCATTCATTTATTGAATCATTTCATCCAACAAATCTTTACCTTAAAGTGACTGGTTGACCTAAAAGTCTGAAGTGAGGCTGTAGACATGGAGTTCTTCCATGAATGTATGGTTCATTGTGTCTACACTAATGTATATCACTGTATATTACTGTAAGGTGTCCTTCTCCGATAAGCCAGATCTCTGATTTATTCTCGTTTAAATCTTAATATATTCAATTAAAAATTAAGTGTGTTTACATTAACCACATTTTGCTACTGGGGATGGAGCAGTCTGGGGAATGTGCTGTAAAAAAATGTAGCCTAAATCTTGAAGGAAAATACAATACGAGTAAGGCAGGTTAACTTCCGGACCACTGCTTCCATGTTCAAAAAAACCATACCAGGGTCCTTCGACAGTCGTTATTGTGGATAGTAATAAACACCTCATCAAACACCTCAAAGAAGGGGGAGAGGAAGTGAACGCTGAGGCTTTTCACTTGAATGCTATCTAGATTCCACTATCTTCTCCCAGCATGGCTCCCAGTCCCACAGTAAGCCTGCATCTGGAGTCGAACCAAGACGCGTTCCTTTAAGATATCAACTGAAGAGTCTGGCAACCAAACTACCTGTTTTGAAGTGGGAGGGTGGAGGGGACAGTGGGACGAGAGGGAGAGAGAGAAGTAGAGAGAAAGAGACTGAGGGAGGAGAGAGGGAGAGAGAGAGAGGGAGAGGGGGAGAGGGAGGGAGGGAGAGATGACAGGGCCTGAGTGAAAGGCGCGACTGACAGAAGATGAATGGATGACCGCTGTCATGCATCTGTGGGAAAACAACAGGCAGCTTTGCTCCGTCTATCTGTCCTGTCATGTAGCGCCCATTTCCTCTGAGTACGACTACTAGGGGAGGGAAGAGTGTGTGTTTGGAATTTTACACAATGTCTTTTAACTTTGATTTGAGAGGCACCTAGAACAAGAAGAGGAGAAGGTAACACTCCTTTTTCTGCCTTTTCTGTCTGTTATGCAACACAAATATACACACAAACACACACATACATACACACGTACAGACACACGTACAGACACACAAACAAATACTGTACATACACACATTCAGACACACAAACACACACAAACAGACTCACATAGACATACATTCTCATACACGTATTCACACGTACATGCATAAACACAGACAAACATAACACACGCGCACACACGCACACACACACACACACACACACACACACACACACACACACACACACACGTCTGTCTCACAAAAATGATAAGAATGGGCATATTATTTATGAGGAAAAACTATGCGTGTGTGTGTGTGTGTGTGTGTGTGTGTGTGTGTGTGTGTGTGTGTGTGTGTGTGTGTGTGTGTGTGTGTGTGTGTGTGTGTGTGTGTGTGTGTGTGTATCTCTAATTAAGAAGCTCTCCAAAGACTGGGAGCCAGGACACAGTGCTTACCTAATACTCTTTCATCTGCTCCAACACCCTGAGTGACACACTGACACTTTGGAAAGGAGCCACGCTGTGTGAGTTATTGAGGAAGTTATCGCACATCATGCAAATGTGTGTGTGTGTGTGTGTGTGTGTGTGTGTGTGTGTGTGTGTGTGTGTGTGTGTGTGTGTGTGTGTGTGTGTGTGTGTGTGTGTGTGTGTGTGTGTGTGTGTTTTGGCTCAGAATGTGGAAATGAGACCTGTCCTTTGGCCAAACCAACCCCACCCTCTAGATTAGAACAAAAGTTTGACAAGCAGGGCCAGGGGGACAAAACAACCAGAGAGAAAGTTTCGATGCCTCTGTTCTCTGTCTAGAACACCGAAGAAAACAGGTTTTCTTTGCTGTTCTGTTTGAAAAATGACAGTTAATAAATAATTGTTAAACAAACCAATAAAGCAAGCGGATATTCCCGCTGGGATTCAAACAGTTTGAGTTTATCTTCCCTCGGAGGTGGGGCCCAGTCGGGCTCCTCCCAGAATGGGTTTGGTTTCTGTAGTCGTGTCGTTTATCAGGTTGCATTGTGAGACACTTGTCAGGCAGACCGCGATGAACGGCCTGTTTGTTGCACTAATGCGTTTCAGTCACTCATCATGATCTCCGTGGAGAACGTAGCTAATGAGCACTCTTGTCTACGGGGGGAATATTCACTCTAACACTACATTTGGATGAATAATGCTTTTGTGTCGGTTTGTTTGTTTGTGGCATGAAAGTGCACCGTTTTCTGTGTGGAAGGCCAGAGCTGGGAGATGTTTTGCGTATCTCACAAACACAACAGACGTGCAGGCAAAACCACAGTACCACACACACCCAAAAAATATTAAGCAGAATTCTAAGCAGCAATTATCAACCTCGCCATCTGGGAACATCAAACGGCTACCGTCACGGAGCGGGCGGTGGAAGGAACAGATCATTTTCTACGCCGTGCGGCCGCCTCTCGCTGTTGGCGCTGGACTCCCTCTTAGAAGGGTTGAACTGAGGCCATTATATACCAGCCACTGTTATGCTCTCAGGATCCAAGCTCTGGCATTGAGCTCTATCTAAAGGAATGATCAGTTTTCCCCGGGCGTTCTCACTCATCCTTCAGAGAAGGTAGTGGAGGGATCACCTCGGCCTGGGCTGTGATGAAGAGCTCTCTTAGCGCTGGATCTATAGTCTGCTTCGTGAGGGACATTCTGTTAAGCGAAGTAGTCTAATGCACCTGAAAATAAGAAGGATACGATAACTTAGTACAAGGGTCAGAACTTAATCTAATTAGAAGTTAGTTTACGACAGCACCGAGGGTCTGAGAGGGCCTGTTGTGCTAACTAAGTGTAACAGATGTGTAACTGTCAGCTGCAGCTACTTCCTGCTGCCCGGCCTCCCGGGACCGTGACAGATCTTATTCTACTTTGTTTAAGAATGCTTGGTTCTGATTGGCTGGGAGGAGGGCATCAGCACTGCCTGCTGACTTGTCGGATGTACTTGCTGCTGGCTGAGCGCAGCGTCATCAAATAGTAGATGAATACGCCACTTTTTTTTTCTATCACAGAAATTTCAAAAATGAGGTCAATTGTCACAATAAACCTCGTTTAATAAAGTTTCGAAAATGTGTCGGAAATCTATCGGAGGCCTTAAACAACAAACATTTTGATACGCCCGGCTCGTGGAAGGTAAGCATATCAAAATGTTCATTGCCCTGCCTTGAGGTGATTATCCCTTGCATAGTTCAGGGCAGAGTGTGATGAGAGGGCCCAAAGTGGCTCAAATAAAGAATAAAGAGAGGGAAGTAGCGCTTGAAAAAGTCCAATCCTGACAAGACGAAAACCGGGGGCAGGGTAATTAGCATTCGAAATATGTTTGAGTATTCTATCCACCTGCTGCTCCTACCCCCCACCTAGACTCTGAGTCCTCCCTCCACTGGCAAAAAAAACAATTAATTAATTAATTAAATTAATAAATTATGAATTGAACATAAATAATGTGTTTGCATTCTATTTGGCAGTGTAAACATGAACGTTACAATTCTGCAAATGCTCACAATTTAGTCCGAAACATTGGCCTGTGCTTCATGCAACTGTTGAGGCTAATTTCTCACCACAAAAGAAGCACATCGCTAGGGGAGGATCAGAGCATGTAGAGGTGAATCCCATTCAAATATATTCCTCTTGAAACTGACAACATTTTGGCGATTCTGGTCTTCTCCTTTCACCGTGCTTTCAGATACACATTTCAACCACTACTCGATTTTCTCAATTTTATATTGTTTAGCTATCAGAATTGAAACTTGCTAATGGTGAACAATTTGACCTTTTCAATTCTTCACTTGGAAAGAAATTCAAACTGTCTAATCAATCTTTGTATAACATATCCACAGCTTTAATTGACCAGAGCTTGGTAGCATGGCCTGGCGTTCTGCTTAATAGCTTGGCTTTATTGAACATTGAAGGTCAGAAAGAGTTTGCATTTGGACTTACATTCCTGCTTTTATCCGAGCACCAAAGTGTTCAGGCCGTTAAAGGTTGGAATGAAGAGATTCCAATGATATGCTGTTTGGACTGGACAGCAAATGCCAACTCCATCTCCAGGTCCAGCAAAATGAAAAGACTTAACCCGCAGGATCACGATAAACAAATGGGTTTTATTTATCAGTAGAATGAATAAGATAGTGAAATAAAATTTCCAATGTTTTCTCCAACACCGGGGTATAAAAAAAGCTAAAGATTCCCGTTTAGTGAGTTTCAGGATAAGCAACAGTCTTCAGGCCCTCCATTGGCACCAGCCCCATTTTGACCAAAGGAGGAGGAGTTCATTTAGTCCAGTTGTGCAGCGGGCCCAGATGAAGAGCGATTAGCTTCCGGTGAAGACGTGGGGCTGGACTCAGACCCAACATGGATCCACTGCTTTATAGCAGCTCTGCATGTCCTGCCTGCTTGGGAAACGCAGTCCCATTGAGTCCATGCAGCGTGTTGTAGTTTTAATGACCAGTTTCCTTTAGTGATGCACAAGATGTCGCCACATGGTCTGTTTCTACTCTTTTGAAAGCCCCTTTTCAGATTCACAGCTCAAATGTGAACGCGGCCTGTCGACATTCACTCTAGATTCATGCCTCCACAGTTATAGACGTCATGCTTGATGAATAAAGGTGTATGACTCCCTGTAGTCATGGGGGGTACGGCAGTATTAGGGAGTAGCAGTGAATGAAAGTGCAAAGAAGCCAAGAATTGGAAGCTGAGAAGTGATGGTATATTCACATTGGTGTGCGTGTGTAGCAGCTAACAGAAGGAGCCACACTGCGCCATCTATCACCCACACACCCTGCTCTCTCTGGGAGACCACCCAGCGAGAGCAACTGTCTGGAGCCCAACCTGCTGTTACCAGGGGATGGCTCACACACACTCATAAACACACACGCACACACACAGACACACGCACACACACACACACTCACACACACACACACACACACACACACACACACACACACACACACACACACACACACACACACACACATTAATTAACTCGTAGACACACACACACACACACACACACACACACACACACACACACACACACACACACACACACCACGCACCACACACCACACACACACACACACAGAGACACATACACACTCATAGACACACACACACACAGACACACGCACTCACACACACACACACACACACACCCTGAGACAACACATTAATTAACTCGTAGACACACACACACACACACACACACACACACACACACCACACACCCTGAGACACATACACACTCATAGACACACACACACACACACACACACACACACACACACACACACACACACACGCGCACACACACACACCCTGAGACACATACACACTCATAGACACACACACACACACACACACACACACACACACACACACACACACACACACACACACACACACACACACACACACAGAAACGTAGAAAGACAGTATTTTCATGTTTAAATGTATGTAACACACTGTGTGTGTGTGTGTGTGTGTGTGTGTGTGTGTGTGTGTGTGTGTGTGTGATTATGCTGTGCTGGCAGAAGCAACAACTTACAGAAGAAGCCCTGGGCCATAATTCACCCCACAGGCTACCCTGCAGGTGAGACCACCTAGTGGGGGCTGTCTAGAGCGCACACATGCATGCAGGCACACACACACACACACACACACACACACACACACACACACACACACACACACACACACACACACACACACGTGCGCATGCATGCACGCACACGCATCAATCCAAGATGGTCTTACTTCACTGAAGCTGTTCATATTGCTGACATATCTATAGCTTTTGTTGCTGAACCCATCACTTTATTTTAAATGATGAATGTTTAACGAATCGGACCGTCCTATCTACTAATGGGATTGCGGATGGATTTATGTTGATGGAAAGGGGGGCTTCTTCAGTCCACAGAGGAGCACGGTCGTCCATCATTGTGAAGACAGCCATGTTGGAAGGTGAGAAGTAAGTCAATACAACACGGGCAGTCTGAGCCTGATGACTGCTGGCCATGCCTCACACCATCACAGACAGCGTGGTGAGAAGAAAGATCATACATTCAGTAGGTCCAACGACATGAAACAAGGGAAGAAGAATGAGGATAAGAGGGGTGATTGAAAGGTATCTCTTCACTAGCCTTTTATGTTGTTCTCTTTCTTTAAGATCATTTATAATTCAAGACAATTCGTCATTTTTATTTGTGGAGCTTGAATCAAATGATAACTTCTTATATCTGCATTTCATCTTTTCCTGGGGATTGATTTGGTTTGAGATTTACATTTATTTTTGTGCTGGAATATGATGCTTTAATGCAGATTAACTTGACACCAATTTACTTTAAATATGGGACAGTAAAGCCGTTGACAGCCAAATCACCTGCCTGCAAACGCTGGTATATATATCACCAGGTATGAGTGTGATTGGCCGTTTTGAAACTCACTCTTCTGACATCACAAGTGGGCGTGTCCACCTGGATGTATGACGGATAGATGAGCAACGTTTGCTACAGTCCACTGGGTAGGCTGGTAGACTGATATATCCAGAACACATCTAGGTTTACACGCCCACTTGTGATGTCAGAAGAAGCCAATTTTCAAAACGGATTGTAACGGCTAGTCAAACTCACACCTGGTGGTATAATACGTCACCTTTAATAGATAATCTATCTAATTCAAGCAGGAATAATTGGAAATGTATTGTATTTGTGACATGTCTGCTCTATAGAGTTCTGTTAAAGGGCCAATAAGGACAGACAAAACATCCACGTACACATCAGATAACCTGAGCAACATGACCGCAGAACAGAAGGACGTGTGTGACTCCACCAGGGGGACAACACCTCTACCCGGGACTTGGGTAGAGGTGTTGCTGCGTTGTCTCTACAACAGAGACAACGCAGTGATATCAACATGAGTAGTTCTAACATGAGAGACGGTGAAATCCGCGAGCTGCTGACCATCATGGGAGAGAAGGTGATGCTGTCGCATATAACGAGGACGGGGAAAGATGATGCGATCCTTAATCCAAGTGCAGTTGTCGAGTGGTAGTCCCAGGTCTGACAGTTTGAACACCAGTCTGTCCGAAAAGTAAACGCAGAGCTGAAATCCACGAAGAGCATTCTGACGTAGCTACTCCTCTCCTCCAGGTGGGACAGGTCGGAGTGGAGAGCCGTCGCGACGGCGTCTTCTGTGGACCTGTGAGCTCGGTAGGCAAACTGGTGTGGGTCCAGTCTGGGCGGCATGGATGAGATGATGTGGCTACAGACTAGCTTCTCAAAGCACTTCATGGTGATGGGTTTGAGTGCCACCGGGTGGTAGTCGTTGAGGCAGCTCACCGTGCTTTCCTTTGGGACCGGGATGACCGCGGAGGTTTTCCGTGGGCCGATGGCCTGGGACAGAGACCGGTTAAAGATCTTGATGAGGACTCGGCTTTTCTGGGGTTCACCGCCTTCAGCTTTGCGCCTTCAGCTTCAGCGTCTTACCTTGCGTTCTGTGAGGCTGCTGGCGGCTGGTGGATGTGGGGGTTGTGACTTGGCTGCCCCCCGTTGGCCCCACCCCGAATCGGGCATACAAGGAGTTCAGCTCCTCCACCAGCTCAGGTTTATCCCCGTCGGCTGAGAGCCTGAAGTTGGTCACGTGCTGGACCCCCTGCCACACCCTTCTCGAGTCGTTGCTCCGGAAGCAGTCTTTGATTTTGCCCTTGTACTCCGCTTTGGCCTCTTTGATGCCTCGGTTCAGGTTGGCCCTGGCGATGTTGTAGAGGTCCTTGTCCTTTGACCTGAAGGCGGAGTCTCTCTGCCTGAGCAACTGCTGCACCTTTCTGTTCATCGATGGCTTTGTGTCGGGGTAACCCCGGAGACGCTTGTCCACGGTGAGCGCATCTGCACAGTTCCTGACGTGTGGGAGGACTGCTGATGTGAACCGTTCCAGGTCCTCATACTCATATTCCTCCCATGTGCAGATTATTCTTAAGAGATCTACTCTCCGTGTGTAGTCCCACCTATTCCAATGAACCAAGAAAGCCGGCTCCTATGAAGACAGTGGAATTGCAGGGTGTGCCAAGCCACAATCCTAAAAAATGGCTAAGATGATGGATAGTCAGCCTGGCCTTCCTCCTTCCACTTCCTCCCCCTTCTCTTTCTCCTCTTCCGACAGACAGAGAGTCAGACAGACTACACAAAGGTCAGCCCGTCCTACCTCCGACAGATGGAGAGGCAGGATGTTTAAGGCTATGTGCTTTGAGTCAAGCATTTGGGCACAGAGCGAGTGGCGTGGGCTGGGGTGGAACAACATCAACATGGAAGGATTCCTGCTCTACAGCTGATGTTCCATGGTGCAGAGGTCTTCAGAATACTCCAGGGCACTTTCTCTTTGCATTCTTGCATTCTTTTACAACGATGCAACGTACATGGACATAACTTTCATTTGCATCATTGGCTAGCGTTCTGAATGGTTTGGATAATAATATATTCCATTGCACAAAACTATTCTCTCCATATTTATGAATTTACCTTTTAATGAGCAATTATTTTTGCATTCATCAACTATACATTTTCAATTCATTTAATTGATACAGTTCATTAAGTATAGATTTATTATTACAGTACCATCAGAGATAAATGTTTGATATTTTCCTGTGACCAAGCTTCAGCGCACAACAACAGATACAATATAAATCTCACAATATACAGCTCTTCATGGCCTCCGTTGTGTGAAACTTGGGACCCCCCCCCAAAACGGGGGACGGCGTTGGAGGTGAAACTCAGACACACTCTGGCCTTGTGCAGACATGCTGCATAATGACTTTGTGAGAGCGAGCGGAGAAGGGAAAGAGACCGATGTGGGGAGTGAGTCCGTACATTGGGGTGTGTTGTGCGGCGATAGAGATGGGGCTGGAGCTCAAGAGATATTTACTGAAATGAAATGAGGTCATCTTCGGGAGACCATTGTGAGGGAGAAAAGCCGCCCCCTCCTTGGGGGGCACCTCATTCGATTTGGTGGAGGCCTCATGGCAAGCCATGAACAGATCAATTTTCTCCCCCTCAACAGCTTCAGGGCAGCTCACCCACTATCACGTTTCCCTCGTACTTTCCAGCTCCATGCGATTCTAAATCAATGGAATGGAAAAAGCTAACTTTTTCAGCGAAAGAGATGAGGTGGGAGCAATCTCTAGACTGCACATGCGATTGAGAACAGAATCACAACTTTAAAAAGCATCCATTTCTGAATCGTCTGGTTGAAGCAGCCTTTATGTGTGTTTGTGCAAAATGAATTCTGTTCTGACGTGTATTAACTTTCAGCCAGGTAAGTCTCATGCAAGCAAAATATTTTCTGTTACCTTATTGATCTCCTATACCTACCAGACACACACAGACACACACATGGTGCCCGCGGACCTCAGTCGACACCATGAGATGGCGTTACGGTGGGAGTTCACCCCCACTTGAGCCCCATGTTCATACGGAACGCCTGCTGATGGATGCTTTAGGGCTGGTTTAGGGGGAGGGTGATGTGTAAGGATGCTATAATTTTCAATGTAAAAAACGTTCTTTGTAAAGCGACTTGGGTTCTGACAAGAGCGCTCTTTCACAAATCCTCTGATATTATGGTCAAGACAAATCTTGAGGACATTGGTCATGAATCAGCGTTTAGAAGGTTGGCAGCGATGCTGCACACGTTTCTCAGTAGCAATACAGTACTTTTTTTAAGGGCTGTTGGGCTTGTCAACCTGGTTCAGCTCACGAATGCTCTGAAACATTCTCCAAATCTCACACGCACACGCACACGCACACACACATGCCTGCCACACATACACTTTTAACAGAACTGCCTCATAACTTTCCCCTCTTTCTCTTGCCCTCCCTCTATTATGACAAATCCCTTCTTGACCACAGTGTCAGCCTGCGCTCGGAGATGCTGACGGTGCAGTCTGCCCAGCTTTAACGTCCCCCTCTGTGCTCTAATGAATCCTTGGCTTCACTGTTCACCCGTTAAATGATGGGCCAGCTTTTAGGTCCATGGCGAGTGACAGTGGACAGGGGAGGGAACCAAGGTGGTCCGGCTGCCAAGCTTGGCTCCAAGCTCGTCTGTCACGTCGCGTTTGCTGATGTGTGTTGTAGGTTTGGACTAGCGTCCAAGTATTTGCAGTATGAAACTAAAACAAAGTTTGGAGTAAAGAAACAAAAGTTATGGTAAAAGTATTAACAAATTGATGACCAAAATCATTTGTTTGCTCTGTTCTTTGTCCCACAGGTGGCGCTAGTGGCTCGTGGTGCTCATATAGAGTAGGTTCTGTCCTAGATGATAGCACGATTCTGAACGAAGGTGTTTTACGTGTCACTGGTGATTGAGCTCCTGTGTGTGGGTGACGAAGGTGTTTGTTAACGATCATTATTACTCAAGTGTCAGTGTTAGGGCGATGCAGACGGTCACTTTATACTCCACGGGTGCCCTGGAGCAAGGCACTGGCAGACCAGGAGTTGGTCCCTGGGCTCCGTACTGTGGCTGCCCACTGATCCTTGTGCTGCTAGGGATGGTTCAATGCTCATAGTACTAGTGACGGTTAAATGATCCTAGTGCTGCTAATGAAAGTACAGTACAGTACAGTACTTGTACCACACAAAAGGCTAACTCACACTGTACGTTTTTTGGAGGCATCAACACAACAACACCGTAGCACAAGTCAGAAGTCATGACCAGAATCGAGAGTTCCTTCTTACACTGCTCACACAACGGAAGAAAGAAAATGTCAAAGAAGAACAAACTATTCTTTTTCAATGGACTGAGCTCTCCTGACTTCCTCGTCGATCTGTCAGGTCGCTGCATGGTCCAGAGAGAATTGGCCGAGGTAATCAAGACTCCTTAGTGAATTCATTTTAAGGACTTCTATGAATTCGTCCCGTTTGACTGACTCATTATATCTGTTTAACTTTTGATGTAAGCAGTTATGAGTTTTATGGTCAGATCAAAAGCACCCTGGGGTGTTTCAGTGGTCACCATGCCAACTGCTGGCCTCCTCCATTTAGCTCCTGATTCACTCTGGAGGAGTGAATCAGGATCACCATCGAGCTGGTTGGTAGTGTGTGGGGGTGTATTGGATGTGTCATTTGGGACAGTGGGGATGAGGTGGAGTTGGGTGCGTTGCAGTGTTCCCTGTAAGCTCACAGGCGCTATTGCTTACGGCTGCGGAATGAAACATCAAATGCCCTAAACATCTTTAGGGCATGAAATAAAACACCTGGCTTTTTATATTTGTTGTGCTTATGAGAGGCGCTTTAAATGGTGAACCCCATGTGTTGAATTGTAAATGAGTGGTTTCTCTAAATGACTTATTCTGGTAACTGTGACAAAATGGCACAAATTAACATGTTGAAGATTATGGTCGACATTCACCACATAAAGAAACATGCAAAACAAAAAGATGCTGGATCACTCCCCCTTTGAAGAGCAATGGGCCTTGGTCCTGCGACACGATTAATCAGCCTGAAGTCAATGCTGCGCTCATGGGCCAAAATCAATGACTGGACGCCGAGATGCCAGGGCGCGAGAAGGGGGCTGCTGCAGCTGTTTGAACTCACTGTTTAAGACGTTTTCCTACTTGCCAGATTAGCAGTTTGAAGGCCTCAATTAATCCAGATGATGGTCAACCTCATGAAGTCTCAAGCTCTAAGTGACCCCTAAGTGATAGCTCTGAATGTGTGTTTTATTATTAATAAACAAAAATAAATGAATAATTATAATACTTAGAAAAAAATACATAGAAATATGACAAATCCGATTTTTCCACTAGGCAAGTGCTCTTAGCGATTGAGTTTGGCTTTAGACCTCAAACTATTCCTGAGTATTAAGGTGAGTTCTGAGCTTTGGTGTCTGGGGGCTTTTGGAGAAGCTGTTACGCCCCCTTCTGATGCATCCTGTTGAGTCAGGCCTCGCGTTAACAATTATTAGAGGTCTCCGATTCTTTCTCACTGATGGTCTCAGACAGTGCAACCGAAAACAATCAAATCTGCCGTTAAAGACAAGTAAAATTAATATGGCCTAATTTAAAGGTTTTCTTAAATTACCTCTGCTAATTATCTAACAAAGCAATCATTATACAACTTGAAGCCTGAAGATTGAGGCCTTGCCTACTTTCCATAGCGGACAGAGCTTTGTTTGGTTGGGAGGCTTTGGAGAATAAAGTGCAGTAAAGGGAGCCTGTGGTTTAGAAAGGTTTGGGAAGCACAGTGGTGCCCTGCTAACTTTGTCGACTTTATGCCAATATGTGTGTCATTTATTTGAGAAAGGGCCATCTTTTTATCAGCTTCCTCCTTTGTTGACATGACTAATTGGCCGAAAGTGCTTTCTGCAATGGCACTACTTCTAATAAAATATTGGGCAAAAGACTGGGTAGGAATAAAGAGTCATCTGAACTTAGAAAAAAATTGGTACAATCACATGCAGCAATCATACAACAAACAATAAAACAAAACACACATAATCTGAGGCTTAGATGTGAGTTCTGGATGCTGATTGCCACTCTGTCTCCCGATAAAACGACAGTATTGGTTAACCTTCTCAGGATGCCATAAAGGGGATCGTGGCCGTGCCCTATCATTTGGAACCCTGGCCTGTCCCTTCCCAGAGGGGGTTAGTCGCAGCTGTCAAACACATTCCCCGAAGGGGTTCATTGAACAGGCACATTCCAACAAATACAGAGACACAGAATGCGAAAATAGAATTTCCCATTACAAATTGCACTCAAGAATTTAGAATATGGTGCCAGAAAACCATTTGCAACCTCTTCTGGACGGCAGAGGCTGATGACATTTGCATGGTGGAAGCTTATATGATCCAAAACAATAACAGCAGCCTTATCAAACCACTCTCCTTCTCAGGGATAAGATCTCTGAGGAGGGCATCCCAGAACGTCAGGAGCTTCCGAGTGTTCTATGGCACGATTCTTGGGATGCGTATACTCACAGCAATCTCAGCTATTGCAGCACATATTGCAATATTGCCCTTGCGTTGGCCCTGCACCTTCTCAAATGCTTAAAGGCCTATATAGTATTTGGGCCGCGCCTCCTGCCTGTGGCAAGATTGGAACCAGCTTCATCAACAAACCAAATGTTAAGTGCTCCACTTCCTTCAAGCTCAATTATACTTGTTACAGTGAAACAATAAATACATTTGCAAATCAGTTTTACCGTAGAATTATACTTTTACAGCAAAGTAAAATTGTATGTGTTCTTCTCTGAAACTATACTGTAAGAACAATTTACAGTGATGAAGGAAAACGCACACCACTGTACACTATACTGTAGGGACAATATTCAGGCAAGGATGTAGGCAAACCTACACCACTGATCACTCAATTTCTCTCAAATGGTATGTTGTACAGTTGTTTCATGGTTGTCTGATGTCTTTTAAACACTATCTACTGAAGAGTGGCTGACCGGTTGAGCCCATCGTCCTCAAACCACCCCCAGGATCTCTCCCAATGTGATAGCATTATTTGCTAACACCATGTCAAAGATCTGTTGCTCTTGTTGAAGCATAAACACTTCTCTTCTGCCACCGGCCCAAGGTAGTCGTCTCGTCGTACACATTGGAACGCACTGATGTGTATATGTACTGAACTGGAAATCACCCTTCTGTGCTGTAATGTGTGCCTTATTTCTTACAGCATGAGTTTCAGACATCCTTTGACTTTTTTGGACTTTACGTAATTCTACTGCATTTGGTTTTACTTTATGTAATTCTGCTAATTTAAGAAATGTAGTAGGGTTTACATTGGGCCATTGTAAACCCTTGGTTAATTACATGGTCCACATTTGTGGCCCGTACTTCTCGGACAGCTCTATGTAATACTCTAGGCCCTTCCTTTATCGTGCTGTGCTCCCCTCAGTAAACCACATGGATCATTACTCCTTATCCTCAGCCCTGTTCGTTATGTAACGGGCCAGGTTCCTCCGTGCTCAGAAACTGTAGCAGTGCTGCTGTGGTCAAGCTCGTTAAATATAGTTGGCAAAATCCATACTCATGAATAGTACCTGTCAGCTAACTGGACATAATGTGTGGTTGGTTGATTATCTCCCCATTCGTTAGTGAAGTTGAAGATTCACCAGACAGGCAATTGACCAAATGGATAGAACAATTATTCGAACGATATTCATGGTATATGTGCTTGACAGATTTTGACAATTTAAATGACTATTGCGCGTGTCATGAGTACAGCTATTGAACTGAGAGGCAATATAAGAAGTTTTGATCTGTATGATATTTTCAATGGGTAATAGGGCAAATTGTAGACAATTCTAGTTACTCATTTGCAAAGATGTGCTAAAACATTGCCCCTTTGTTTTGAATAAGTGCCCAGAGGTTTTCACAGGATGATTTTCTGCTCCGACTTTAATTCATTATCATTTTACTATTGTGTCAAATCAATTGAGAACAACTTATACATGTATATAACATGCATTTTGGTCAATTTGATGTTAATCGGATATTGCTAAACACATTTAATTTACAACTGGATTTAGATGGTGTCTCCATAGTCACATGAGTTATTGCTCTCCTTCAACTTATAGTGAATTCAAAAGGCATTGTTGGACCACCTGAAGCAGTTCCACATGACGTGCCCTCGCTCTCACTAGGTTTGTTCATGAGGAGAATGCATTCATTCTATAAATAAATACTGAGCACTCAGGAAACAGGGGCCCAAACACTCAGGAACCAGGGGGCAAAACACTCAGGAACCAGGGGCCCAAACACTCAGGAACCAGGGGCCCAAACACTCAGGAACCAGGGGCCCAAACACTGAGGAAACAGGGGCCCAAATACTGAGGAACCAGGGGCCCAAACACTGAGGAACCAGGGGCCCAAACACTGAGGAACCAGGGGCCCAAACACTGAGGAACCAGGGGCCCAAACACTGAGGAACCAGGGGGCCAAACACTCAGGAACCAGGAGGCGCTACACTCAAGAACCAGGGGCCCAAACACTCAGGAACCAGGGGCCCAAACACAACTCAAGGAGGAACCAGAGCCCAAACAACACAACACAGGGAGACACCAGGGGCCCAACACAAGGAGAAACCAGGGAGCTAACACAAGCAGGAACCAGGCGGCCAGCAACAAAACACAAGGAGGAACCAAGGTGCCAACACAACACAAAGGGCCTAGGACACAGCAGTGTCCTACTTAAAACATCAAAATAACAAAGAATTTATGACAAAGCATGCTGAGAGAAATGACCCTCCTTCAACAGAAATCGATATATCAAACAAAAGAGTTTAGCAACCGGCATGCAGTTCTTGGAACGGTCTCCTACTTAATCGTGACATTCATTAAACCAGGACGTAACAGCGTTGTGAGATCTTCTTACTCCCATCAGGAATCTACACCTGCCGCACTCGACAGAAAACACGGTGGGCCAAACCTTGTATTGATATTACTATTGGCCACAGAACAGTTGGACTGTGATTACAATGTTCCTTGATGCTCCAAATAAAACAAACATCTGCTGAAATTTTTAATTGATCAAGATAAAACCTACTAGAACCCCTCTACCAGACCGCCCCTGCTGGATGTCTTACCGTGGTACATCTGACCTCCAGGTAACATCCTGGATGTTAGTCAGACTAAAACACACATACACATTTGCAATTTACGAAGAAAGATAAACATCCCATTAAAACACTAATTGAATATTGAAAGCCCCAGTTGTTGCCTCCTGTGTTGAAAGTTGTCTCTTCAGGGACTGAAACACAGCATTTATTATACTGGATGTGAATGTCAAACCACACATCGGCAGCGCTGGAGTGATAAATCGATGCATCTGCCCCATTTTCAGATATGTTGGCCCGTCTTTTCCCGTATAACATTGGTTCCTGACGTTCCCTCTTAATGGATAAGTTGTAATTTGATTAGGAAAACAAATGTGGGTTGAAATACTATCACGCTCTGTGAATGACTGATCTGACCAAAGACTATTGAATCCCACAAATGATGGATTTGGCTAAATGGCTTTGGGATCTATGAGAGATTGATCTCCCTCGGGGTGGGGGTACGAAAACAATTGAACCGAAACAACAAGAAAGCACACAACCGTGCATGCATGTTATAAACAAACACAAATGCACAGACCTGCCCTTGCATAAACTATGCAACAATACAAAACCACACAGGTGTAACCATGAATATAACACACAAATGAGTGCATGCACAGACGCATCGATACACAAGAAGGCATTCACATTCACAAGCTGGCGAACCAAACATACTGTTCGCAGTGACACCTCCACACCACAGCAGTGATCTAAACAGCTACTGCTGCTGCTGGGAATATTTATTGCTCCCTGTAAAAGATGCTGACATTATATTTCTTGCGTGGGGCCAGCAGGTGCTTCTGTATGCGGTTTTATGTTGGTAGGGGTGTGCACGCATTAGTGCTCATATGGATAGCTGTATGTTTGCAAAAGAAGGAATTATGTGTTGCAGCGGGATGCTTTGGTGTTTGTGTGCGTGTACAGACGTTTGTTTCGCAGCAGAGTTTGCTTTTTTGAAGACTACCATCTTCAACTGAACTTCTTTTTCCATTTATATTTAAACCCATGCTGAAAAAGACTAGAAGGACATTGAAGATTTTGTCAGTACTGCTTAGTTTTAAGATGTATATAAGATATAAAACAGTATATATATATGAATTTTTATTTATTTACAATTATTTTGAACACTTGGTGGCACTGTTCTCCCAGTCTTAACATAGGGTACTTAGCTTGGAGACAGAAAAAAATAAGCATTGGGGGGAGAACATGCAAATGGTTAAAACCTATGTTATTATATCTATACATATACATACTGTGTATATATATATATATATATATATATATATATATATATATATATATATATATATATATATATATATATATATATATAAACACACACAATTGACACAGTGGAACGGTTTATTTGATGCATGGGTGACCAGTGCAAATTTGCAGAGAGAACCAGGTTCAACAATGGCAGAAATTGCACAGATGTTGCACAGCCTATACCAACACACACACACACACACACACACACACACACACACACACACACACACACACACACACACACACACACACACACACACACACACACACACACATCCATATTGCCAATGTCAAACCATTTTCCATGACATTTCACTTTTGACCAGTGCACGGATAGCAAGCCCGCAGCCCTTAGTATTATTTTTTATAACTCGAAATTAACATTTAGGGGATTAATTTCCCTATTATTGTTGTAGGCCAAAAGTCAACCATACATTAGCAATTTGTAAAAATATATTGCTTGTATATGGCATGATTATTATTTTTTGCAAGAAATGTGCATCGCGAGACTATCCTGCCGCCTATTTTCTGAGCGGGTAGCTTGCTAAGATCACCTAGCTATGGATCCAAAGAAGGCAAAACATAATATAAACTGAAAACAACATCATACAGCCCTGATATTCAGAAGCTCTGCAATGAAATTCTGAAACAAAAATCCCATGAAACTGGATGAGAAAGGAAGGAAGTTTGATTATCTCATTCATTATAGCAAGTTGTAACCCTGAGTTAATATTGTTTTTTGCTCATGCAGGCCCCACGTGTTGCTGGGAATCAATGCAACAAGACTACTTAGCACTGAACTGGACAGTCACAATTAAATTGTTTTAAAATGTTTACCCGTGTTGTTATTTTAAAGCAGGGTTAGGCTGATATTTTCTATGATTCAATGATATTCATTTCATTTGCAAAAACATGGACTGAAACCGAAGAGCTAGTTCTACTCAACTTCATCTTAAAAACCTGATAGTTGACTTTTCCTGCATTCCTCCCTCACTGCTTGTTAGATGTAGCATCCAATCAAATGCTTGTTTTGTAGCCTGTATTTTATTGCAATTGCATGTATTCATTGCATAAATCCAATTGTTGTATATGCCTATACAGGCTATTTAATTGCTAAAGTAGCTAAATAGCCTGTCACAACAAATATGCAGCCCCATACAGCTATCCACAACCCATTTCCAACCAAAAATTGAACTTTACAAAGAAAAGGTTGCCGACCCCTGATCTAGATTCTACCTGCAGGATTAAGGTATAGATTCTGGGTGAATAAGGGCTATGGGGCCCCATTTTAATGGTCTGAAACGCAAGTAAGAAGCACAAAACGGAAGTTGCTTTTTGGGCGGATCTCTGGCGCTGTTGCTATTATTTGCGTGTGTTTAAAGGAACACTTCATCCATTTGCATTAAGCTTTGCATTGTTAGAAACCCAGTCATACTTTTGAATGGTCATGCAACACTCTCTCATTTTCCCCTGAGACGGGAGAAATCTGTATTTGCCTCCTTCTGGCAATGACGCAAAAATCGTCGTTTTGCGTCATTGCCAGGAGGAAATACTGGAGGGGGGATTTCTATTGAGACTACAAGCACTAGTTCCCACCCTTTCTAACCCGCCCATAGGGGGTGGGACCTTATGCGCTAACAGACCTATCACATCTCGCGTACGAGATGTAAACACAATGTCCGCCACGTTCCTTCACCGCTTAGCTAGAGAACAAATTTGCAACGTGAAACAGCCGAAGTGGATTTTGAAAATCTATTGTTGGATTCGGATATTCAGGGATATTAGTACGAGCCAGAATACAACGAGGAAGAATTGACACGAATAGAGGAGGAGGCTGCTGCGGCTGCAGCTGAACAATCCTTGCCTGTTGCCGAGGACGAGGAGCCGGAGCGCGCCGGTTTGCTATGTTCCCCTATAGACACTAACACAGAGTCCCTGTGCTGCAGCGGATTTCAGCGATGCCAGTTTCTTCTCAAATAAATGGCTGAATCTGGCGAGGACGGGGCCATGTGTGTAACCTCTCACCCAGGATTTACGTCTCATCTAAACAGTTGGGTATTGGACACATATTTCCAGACCCAGAAAGTGAACTGGAAACGCCAGCCAAAGCCCGCCGGGAGAAACAGACGTCTGAGCATAGAGTCAAGGCCTGATTCCACCGGACACGTTACGGCAACGTTACGGCTGCGGCACGTCTTGGCCGCGGTCACCACAGCAGATAGGTTCCACTCTAATCAATGAGACCATTTCCACCGGGCGCGGCTGCGGAACGTCTCAGCAGCGTCCCAGGAGCGGTTCGCCGTGCCGCAGCGCTATCATTCCGTAGCATTTCTATTTTTGCCGCAAGCCGTTGCTGAACCGCGTCAATTTCAACAGAGCAGATCGAGCGGGGCAGGAAGTGAAAAAGTAAAAGCCATAGAGCATCCGGTCAATTTTCAAAATAAAACACAATACTCAGCTCATGTAGCCTATCACATCGTCATTTATGTGCCAAATCATCCTTTTTATAAGGGCAATGGCCGGAAGGAAAAAGCGTGGCATTTAATTGCAGTCGTTTTTGGAGTGGAAGTTGAGTACATTAGGTTTAGGATTATCGCGTGATCTCGTGATCTCGCGTGAATACGGCTGGCTCGCAACGCACGTTGCGCTGCCGTAACGCGCCCGGTGGAAATGCAAGCAGGGCAAAGTCGCGGCTGTTCCGTGCCGCAGCCGTAACGCGGCCGTAACGCGTCCGGTGGAATCCGGACGTGTGTGTAAGTGTTTGTTCTTTTACTAACACATTGGGTACAATAGAGTGCCGGGAAACGTGACAATGAAGTTATCCGAAAGTAGCCGATCTTATTGGCAGAGCATAGGCTACGTTACGTTGCTGTTTAGGCTACTCAAGGCATAATTTATCAGACAGTATCGACCTCCTGTGTTGTCCAGGCCATCAGAGCTAATTACCCAGCACAAGATGGGCAGTACCGTGGCTACCAGGAGACAGTAGATGCTCAAGATGAGCTGGGACTATTCAGTCCCTAGCAAATGCACCCTACACGTTTTATTTTTGCCAAATAGTTCTATTTTTTTCATGAATAAAACTTCAAATTCATGTTGGTTGTTGTGATTTGTTCACTAATACAAGTACTGTTATGCTAAAGTAGGCCTTCTGTATAAGATAAACACTTATTTCAACTGGGGAGAAAAGGTTGAGTACAAATACTTGATATGCTGAGCTACTGTAATTAGCAAATGTTTTTATGCTGTACAGTAATATACAAATGATGCATTTGAAAAAACTAGGGCAGAAGTCTAAACTAGTCAATGCATCACGGGGATATGTTTAAACAAAGTTTGCTCGCGCTACCACCCGCGCTAGGACCATGGGTCCTTCCCCCTCCCAACGGAAACAGGCGGTCGGTGCAGCGGGCGCAATGCACTGTGGGAGTTGGACGATTTCTTACTTTTGAGCCAGAGAGTCACTTTCTGCCTTTTCTCAGGCTAGGATGAACCGATTTCAATATTTTTTGCACATTTACAATACATAGAATTATTTACTTCATATAACCTCCATTTGTCCACCGGTGAAGTATCCCTTTAAACAGATGGGTGCACACACGTGCGCCCGCATTCATTCATTGAGTATTCACACATGGACTGCCCACGCACTAAAGGGGGGAGGAATTGCTGCCATACAACGGCAAGACCTCAACCCTCGGCCCCTCCCCATCCCTGCTGCACCATCTTTTGAGCCCGGCCAAAAACCAATCATTATTGCTATCATCTACCGTCCTCCAAAACCCAACCCATCGTTTCTGTCCGATTTCTCAGACTTCTTCACCCAACTGTCCCTCATCTCTTCATCCATTTTACTTTGAGGCGATTTTAATATTCACATTGACTCCCCGGACTGCACAGCTGGAACCGACTTCCTGGATATACTCAACTGCTTCAACCTGACCCAGCATGTACATTCCCCACCCACAGCCATGGACACATTCTGGACCTGGTCTGTTCCATCGGCACCCACATAGAACAACTCTCAGACACCGGCCTCACCATCTCCAACCACCTAGCTATCATTATAGAGATCAACACTCCAGCCCCACAACCCAAACAACAACGCTCTATTACTTTCTGTAATCTCATATCCATCTGTCCCATCTCCCTCTCCACATGTATATCCAACGCTCTAGCTGCCTCCAAACTCCCTGAAAACCCAACTCAAACGGACCTCATCGACCTCTACAACCACACTCTGTCCACCAGCCTCAACCAACTGGCACCCATAAAAACAAAACTTGTCAAATTCACTCACTCTGCCCCCTGGTACACTCCTGAACTGTACAAACCGAAGAAACAACGCAGACAACTGGAACGAACTTCTCAAAAAAACTGGAATCACTGTACACAGCCAAGCCTGCAAAGAGCACACCCATCAGTTCCAGACTGCACACAATGAAGCCCGCTCCACCTTCTACTCCACGACCATCCGCTCTGGCTCCTCAAACCCCCGCACTCTTTTTCCACCATAAACAAATTCCTACAACCAACAGGCCATGCGTTATTATTTTAACGCATGGCATAGCTTACTACAGTGTTCATTCACGCTATCCGCTAGTGCACTTAGACCAGTGCTGTGTTCCAATATCCATACTACCATGACGACACTTAAACGTAGTACACTATCCGCACTCACTAAGGGCGCTGATTTTCAGATGTCAGTGTTGTTCCAAATCGAATACTCTGTGGTGCACTAACCGGAAATTATGATTTTTGCCGCCGCGGCTCCTCCCCCGCAATAAACATCCCGCTTTGAACGGTGAACTCTGGCTATGTGGAAATTTCATCGACTTTGGCTCAGCCTGGCTCAGCCCTCTTCCACTACGTAGCTAAGATGGCTGCCGTTGAGTACGAAATGTGTCCATCGATCCCTACTCAGCGTTTTGACCGTTCTGAGTACATCATCCGGGTCCTTTCATTACACTTATTTTCGCCCCGATCTTAATTGGAACGAGCTACGTACTCAAACTAAGTATAGCAAGTACGGATAGTATGGATATTGGAACACAGCGCAGGTATTTTTCGGTCAGTCGCGCGACTGCTTTATCGATCTGTAAGATAGCACCATGTATCCTTTGCGCCCGAACCAACCTCGGCTTTCCGCCGACACGCCTCTCAGGGCGCAAGTGTAGTGGTGCGAGTTTACTGCGGGGGAAAATCTGCTTTGCGCCGGGTGCAAACCAGCAACGATACATGCGTCGTGTAGATAGTCAATTGCGCTGGGTGCAAGATAGGGCCCATGGTTTCTAACCACTTTCAAATCAATGCTTAAACCAATGACAAGGATCCGTTTGGATGGTTATCAACCTCATGGAGCCCGTCCGGCCTTCACTAATCCAATGTTCCATAGCTGCAGACCGGCACTTTGGCCCCTGAAACAGGGCACTGTCGCAGTACGCTGCCACGGTGTGTGTGTGTGTGTGTGTGTGTGTGTGTGTGTGTGTGTGTGTGTGTGTGTGTGTGTGTGTGTGTGTGTGTGTGTGTGTGTGTATGTGTTTGTGTCACACAAGGCTACGTCAATTACAAATCATTTGTCAATGTCACTTTCTGCACCTCTGCTTCTTTTCTCCCATCCCTAGCTCTCCCATTCTCCATACACACACGCGCGCGCGCACACACACACACACACACACACACACACACACACACACACACACACACACACACACACACACACACACACACACACACACCCTGGCCTCTGGTCCAGCACCCAGCTCTGTGGGCAACAACAGCGGGAGGAGGGCATTCATCTTCCAGCATCACCTCACTCAGAAACACAGAAGAAGAAGAGATGAAAGGACAACAAGTGAAAGAGAAAGTGAGGGGAAGGGGGACTGGGACTGGGTGGTCAGATCACTCACACAACAGAGAGGAGGGAGAACACAAGAGAGAGAGTTGGGCGGTGTGTGCGTTTCTCTGTGTGTGTGTGTGTGTGTGTGTGTGTGTGTGTGTGTGTGTGTGTGTGTGTGTGTTTGTGTGTGTGTGTGTGAAGAGGGTAAAAGGAAAGTAAATGGTTGGGGAACAAAGAATGCCGTCAGGCATCAGCAAGATGAAAACAGAGTGATGGAAAGAGAGCCAAAGGTACAGAGGGAATGAACACCAGGGTACAAGGGCAGGCTTCAGTGTGTGTGTGTGTGTGTGTGTGTGTGTGTGTGTGTGTGTGTGTGTGTGTGTGTGTGTGTGCGTGTCAGGGTAGTTGGACAGCTGAACTCTAGGGAGTCTGTAATGGAAGATGGACAGCCAGTGACAGTGTGTGTGTGTGTGTGTGTGTGTGTGTGTGTGTGTGTGTGTGTGTGTGTGTGTGTGTGTGTGTGTGTGTGTGTGTGTGTGTGTGTGTGTGTGTGTGTGTGTGAGCAGCGCCGTGTGAGATAGGAAGCATGAAAGAGTGAAAAAGAGAGTGCGAGCGAGCGGGGGAAATGGAAGGGTGTGGGGGTGAGGAAGTGTTGTGTACGAGGAAGAAGAGAAAGACTTATAGGAACGGGCCGCTGTGGGTTTGCATTGGTGTGTGTGTGTGTGTGTGTGTGTGTGTGTGTTTGTATGTATGTGTTTGCCTGGAAGAGGCTGGCTACCTTTATTATAGGAATCCACCCTTCCCTTCTTCTCACCTCACTTCCCCCCTCCCTTCACCATTACTACTTTCTTCCTTCCTTTTCCCTCTGATGTTGCCTTCCGGCGTGGATCACCTGTCGGTGTAATTCCCTCCCCCAGGGCCAACCCTAAGGCCCCATCCATACAGAAAAGATTTTTGTGTAAAAATGTCTTGTACAGTCTTGGACTGACCATCTAGACATTTTCAGTGTCTTTTTGAAACCAGGTACCAGAGTGAAAAAAAGAGAAAAACGATCCCCTGTAGTTTTTTTGATTTGATTTGTATTATTTTTGTAGCTTTAAATGCAGCCCCTTGGTAAATTGAGTTACTAACTATGCATTAAAAAATATTTTCGGCTAAATAAACAAACAAAACTAACCAAAGATATCAAGTATCATCTAGGCCTCCACTGAGCAGGGAGGTGCTATGCAGCAGAGAATAAGGGAAGAGGGAGGGATGGCCCATATTCTATTAGATTGATGTAAACGCAGATGCAGTAATTAGTCTTAGTTTGATGTCGGCCCTTGTTCCGCACCCATGAGTCAACCTTGTCGTTAAGGTATTCTGTTATTCTCCCTTTGGCTGCAGATAAATACAGATAAGTGACCACTGAGGGGAAACAGGCAACATTCCCATTACAGTGTTTTTTTGTCCATGAAAGGACACTGATAACAGTACGCCCATATCAATATGTTGTTTATATAATTGGGACACAGTGAGCCAAGATTTATGAGCTCCCGGTTCCTCTGAAACCCGACATCAAGGCGTTCCTATTATGTGTGCTAGTGTTGACGAAGCAATTACTGAAGTTAATTTAGTAACTACAATAGTTCAAAACTGGCAGGTCTGTTTTTGGATATGGCACATCTGCGCATACGCTCTAAATTGATTCCAAAACAATGTCACTGCTGTGAAATACTAAGACCCTCCCTTCCAGAGACGCCCCGAGCCATGAGACCACAGAGTCACACGTCTGCACCTCCCGGAGAGGTGAGCCATGAGAGGGCAGTGTCATACATGCAGCCCATAGAGAGGCGAGCCATGAGGCAGAGCGCAGAGCTCAGTTCACCAGTACATATATGTTTGTCTACTTGCTGCTCGGCCACTGAAGTCACTCAGCGTGTCATGAGGTGCTGATAGAACGACTTGATTAGAGAGATTGGGGCCATATGCCTGTCCTGCCAAAGTATGGCAGACAGGGCGTCAGACAGACACACAGACATACAGACAGATAGAGAGACCATTTTTGGCACAGTTCAGACACCTCAGTCACTTTTCAGTCTTCAGTCTCATGCATTGGCTCTCTGTCTTCAGTCTCATGCATTGGCTCTCTGTCTTCAGTCTCATGCGCCTCGTGCAGTTGCTGCTCCTGAAGGAAATCTCAATTTTTCTGATTATGATTCAGGAGACCGATTCAATAGGCACATTAAGCAAGACAGCATACATTTCTTGTTAGATGGCTAACTCATACAGAGAACCTTCTTGTGTCCACTAGATGGCCATCCCATAAACAAAAATGGTGTAACTCCACAATAAATTATTTACATGAATCTAATGAATGTTGTAAAATATCGAGACACGATGCAAGATATGTCCGGCAACAACATACAGACAGGTGCAGCATATTAAGTCAAGCATTTTACTTATTTGTATTAGTATTATTTACAACAGTTAACAGAACATTACAGTGTCCCGGTGTTTTTTTCAATTTCTGCTCCCTTAGATTTGATTTGCTACCTAGTGGTTCTGCGCATGACGACACTATTGATCTGCGGCGTAGTATTGGTGTAAAATACACATACTGTACCCCTGAAATCTCCAATAAAGGCTTCATTATACAGTATCAGAGTCTATCGAATCCTGCTACCATATCAAAAAGTGCTACCTTATGTGTTTGGTAGCGTATTTCATCTGCTGATCAACTGCCTCTATCAAACGATAATCCCACTGCAGAAACATGTTATTTTACACTACTACTGACTCCATGTACACTGTAAGAATATGGGGAGCATCTTTTGACACTGTATTATTGTGATATTATTTAGATATAGAGCTCCAGGACAGGAAGTGTTGTAGGCCTAGAGCAACAGGAGAACGTCTCTGGTATTTCCACGAGACTCGTAGTGGAGATTATATGCCATGGTTGAGAGGGTATTGGGGGAAGGGAACTTTGGCTTTGACTTCCTGAAGTACATGAACCAAGACATAGAGGAGAAAGGGATTGTTGCCCGAGATTGTCTCCCCGCTTGAGCCCCGCTGCCCGCTGCTGAGGGACCACCGCCTCGGCATCGCCCGCTGCCCGCTGCAGGAGGCGGTGGTGCCTAAGCGCTGCCTGCTGCCGGGGCGGCGAGGCTCCGGCGGGAGAAAATCGCGACCAACAATCACGCGCAACAATCCCTTTCTCTCGTCGTTCAGTCTACTTGATTGATGTGGACGTGAAAGAACCAGAGAGTCGTTTGAGATCCATAATATCTCAGGAGGCACACATAGCTTTTGGCTGTGATAATATGCATGATATGATGTATATATATATGTATAATAAGATATTATTTAGATATAGAGCTCCAGGACTCCCGAATATTTACAGAACACAGCAACAGGCTGTGTGCGCCTCGCCATTCCGATACATCCACTGTAAACAGCGCATGGTTCCGTGGCCGCAAGCTGCTCAGGGCCACACCTCCACCCTCCTCCTTGACCCGCCTCTTTCCTCATTAGCATTGAAGCTACAGACACCGAAACGGCGCACATTGAACTTTGGGAAAGTTCAATGTGCGACTGGCTCGTAGTGGCTGCAATTCTGCACCACGGCTGAATTTCGGGAACGTCTTCAAATACTGTGTTAGGGGCCCACTAATCTCTATATTAAAGTATCCATAAAGTAGTATGCCATGGGACCTTTAATGGCGAGACTGGGTTGGGGAAATTAAAAGGCGGGCATTTGAAATGCGACAGCTTGTTGAGGGGCTGTATTATTTAGTTCGACTTTTGCACTTTTTCGGCACTGTAAATAAACCAGCGCCATTTTTTAACCTTAGGGCAGACTCACACTAGGCCATCTGTACCATACTCAAGTACTTTTGCCCCCTAAAGTCTACAATCGTTTGGCTAGTGTGAGCACACCATCCATAGTCAAGTACAGTGGCCTGGCCTGAGTACAATTCCGTTGCCTGAGTACACTTCGGAGAGAAGTGCTCAGGCCACGGTACAGACGCTACTGAGCCGACCCACGCACGGTTACGCAACCTGAGATGGATGACGTATAGTCCATGCGACCCTTCTACCCCATTAAACAATAAACATGGCGGAAAGCGGTTCACATTGGTGCGGTAGCCAAGTTGTGTGTTTGATCAAAATTCCAGCGTTCGTCACGGCGCGGGCTTTCTTGGTTCCCTGGAGAAGGCAGGGCTGCGCACAGAGTCTAGACCTCTTTAGTATAATTTGCATAGGCCTACTCCCGAATGTTTTTATTTTTTTATGAATAAAGAAACCCGCATGCAAGAGTAAGTTCACGTCAAGGGCAAATACGCCAACATATTCTTTATTTTTTAAAACTTGTTTTTTATCCCGACAAAAGCTCGTAAGGACAATTCTTTTGTGTCTCTCTCATAGATCGCACCATCTTTCAACGTTTTTGTTTAATACAACTGAATCACCTTCTCTCACATGATCAGCAGCTCGCAGATTTCACCTTCTCTCCGGTTAGAACTGCTCATGCTATTGCTGCATTTTCTCTGTGGAGACAGCGCATGCGCTGTCTCCACAGAGACAATGCAGCAGTCGCAGTCGCATTTCATTCATTTACAACAGAATGAAACATAATAAACCGCCAATATGTGCAGGGTCTGGGAGGGTAAATTGGGGTGCTATCTTAAGCAGGCAATTTACCTCGGGCAGTGTAAACGCACGGACCGTGCCGCGAAAAAGGCGTGCAAAAAGGCATGCAGAACGGCTTATTTGGCAGTGTAAAAACGCTCAGTGAGCGAGGGCTGTATCTGAGTAGAACGGCTCCAAACAAGAAAAAAATCCAGTAGAGTGCCAATTGTGTTCTCTGTGTTGCTCTCCATTGTTGTTCTACTAACCAGCAGCCTCTTGGTGATGACGTAGAGGCAACCGTACTCGGGCCCAGTTGAGATTGCCTAGTGTGAGCACAGGCCGGGGGGGGGGGGCAATCTTACTCGTACGGTACAGGGCAATTTTGCCGAGTGTGAGTGCGCCCATAAACTCTCTGAGCTGCCTCCTGCTTTCTACAAGTTGAGTCCTTGGTTGCGTCCCGTCCCGCATGTGCGTTGGCGGTTCAATACGTCTTTCACACAGGATTGATTTGTAACAATACACTTGCTTAAAGAATCAAACACTTAAACAAAAAACAAATAAAACAATAGAATATACGCAATATCACGTTATCGAAATATACTGGTGCAAGGCATAGGTTTGAAGATGATGTATTCAATAAAGATATATTGCTTTATAATGGCCGGGCATTTAGAAATTTGCCCAAAGGTTTGTGTAGTTGTATTTCTGGTGTGTGTGTTTGTGTGGGAGTGTGTAGGCGTACAACGTGTTAATGCCGGTGAACTGTGTGTGCGTGTGTGTGTGCTGAAGCAGTGTTAACATTGTCTGACAGGGTTATTACTGCAGCTGATTCTCTGCACAAATAGTCTATCAAAACATCCTCAATGAATGCACACACATACCGGCGGATAAATGACAATTGACAATGACAAATGTAAATTGGGTTGGTCTGAATACCCGTAGCTGTGTTTTGGGTGTAACCTGGAATCAACCAATGATTGCGCCATCTAACATCCCCTTTAAGAGCCCATTTGAACCTGACAAGTTGATATTTTGACAGCGCGTTTGCAGTCTCCGACGATGCATGACCACATGAATTTCAAACTTCAAATCGCTCACTTCATGGCCAACTGATATATGGCCTTATTCACCCATGGAATAGCGTTTTCTTCTACAACTTCAGAAATTCTATGTGGTCATGTAAATTTCGGCAAAGAAAACTTAACACATATATGATATGCGGTCCTCTGGCCGCAACTGTGGGTCTTTTTAATGCTATGCAGCAATACATTAACAAACATCGTTTCTTACCAGTATTGTAAACATTATCGTTATCGACGTGTTCATAATATGCATTTGTCCCCCCGTTAATATACATAGACATGGACTGTATTATGCGTGAATGTTTAGTTTGCATGTGTTTAAACAGATTGGTGCAAACACGCGCACCCGCATTCATTCATCTTTTTAAACACTCACTTGCGGTAAAACAATGTACTCTCACGATCAAATACTCATCAATCCTAAAGGTTATGGGCTTGTACACGATGTCTGTCAAGAAAATATGTGATTGCTGCACGATGTTTGCAGATACATTGAATTAAAAGTACAACTTATAACTGCTGTATCAGCTGTCCTTTCCCAAATAATTTAACCAACGTTATCATTCACCCTAAAACAAGATTTTGTTTTGGAAGGCTGGGATATAGCCTACTTTGCTCGAGTTTATTATTGGTATAATTATTATTTTAACGCATGGCATAGCCTACTACAGTGTTCATTCATGTAGCCCCTATGGAAATGTTTCCACAATCAACATCAGCATATTATTTAAATTAGGATCGTTTGCATGTTTATGCTGTTTATAGCTTACTGGTGTATAAGCTTGTGTTGCAGTTCCGACCTGCCATGGTACGTCAAAATAGCAACACCAACTGCGCTATCCGCTAGTGCACTTAGACCAGGTATTTTTCAGTCAGTTGCGCAACTGCTTTATCGATCTATAAGATAGCACCATGTATCATTTGCGCGGGAACACACTTCTGCTTTTCGCCGACTAGCCTCTCAGGGCGCAAGTTTAGTGGCGCGAGTTTGCTGTGGGGGAAAATCAGTTTTGTGCCAGTTGCAAACTAGCAACGATACATGCGTCGTGTAGAAAGTCAATTGCGCTGGGAGCAAAATAGGGCCCTTTATGTCTTGGGCCATTTCCCGAAAAAAATTATAGGCTATGATCAATTAATATATATTTTTTTACAAATTTTTAACACAATAGGAAAATACTATTACGAATGGAAATGCATTAAACATGAGACCATGAAAATGGGGTTTGAAATAATTTGTGCCTTTCCTGTAATATTTTTGTTTGAATATCAGCCTGTTTCGTAGTTGGGTTGTAAGCTAAACAGCTACAAGATATTATTAGGCAGTAAAATTATGAATGGTTAAAAACACTGATCATGGCTCAAAACGGGAACTATTTGGAAAAGAAGTGCGAACATGAGGAGAATATTTCGTGCAGAACTGTAAAAAACTGTAAAAAAAACAGTGTAAACCGAGCACAGGTGGTATGTGGTGGTGTATGGTGATGTTCTAAGAAAGGAATCCATGAAACCATCGCATATAAAACGTCATCTTACAATCGAACATGCAGTGCTGAAAAAAAAAACCTTTCCTAAGAAAACGTGTCGAATGAAGCAGTCAAAGTCCACGATTCAACAGTAAGCAACAACATCATTGTAGGCCTCGCCTCGGTCGGACAACTGTTCCGCAAATATTTCTCGGTGACGTCGAAGCGAACAATTGTATAAAACCCGTTCAGCACCGAAACCTCTGGAATTCCAGCGGAATTCACTGTAGTGAGCAGGAGACTTAAACATAATTTTCATGCAACGTGCCGGCCAACTTTTAATATTACTAGAGTTTCAGCGAGTAGAGGTTGCGCTCGCTCAACCTCTGGATGCATTATATGCGGACATAGTGTAGTTTAGACATCAGTAGAATCAACGGGGGTTTAGTGGGGTGGAGATGTGCGTGCACTTCATAAGCAGGGAGATGCCGCACAAAAATCGATTTCTAATTTGTCAGTTTGCCGTGTGTCTGCCTGGCACAAATGCTCCCGTTGAGTGGATCTTTTCAATAATAAACAATACTATACACACACACACACACACACACACACACACACACACACACACACACACACACACACACACACACACACACACACACACACACACACACACACACACACACACACACACACACACACACGATAGCGATCAACAATGCTATAATCTAGCATGCAAGCAATCGCTCCATTAATTAGTTATTCAGTGTTTAAGTTATTTATGCTTATTATTCTTTTTCGAATGACCAAACTTATGACTGTCTTGTGTTTTTGTGGCTCGGCATCAGCAGCAGCACTTGCCTCAACTACGAGTGTGCAGGCAAAAAGTGCGGCTCCTTTAAATGGAAAAGCAAATGTGAGCTGTAAATATTTTGGACAGCGTTGTGTTTGGAGCTATTCAACGATTTTGCATCTTTTACAGCTTTTGGTGTGAACGTACAGTATGGCTTGCCGTGTGAACGAAGCCTTTGTGCACCCCACCTGCAGCTTGCGGGGTATGCGGACGACAAGCTCTGTTATGCATCCTAAAGAATAGAATATATACCATATAATAAATCCATAATTGATAAACATGATTTACATAGTCCTAACTACCAGTGATTGATATGCAAATTATTGTGTTTAGAAACACCATTTATTATCGATACAAATACCTTAAAGGTGACATATTGTACCACCAGGTGTGAGTGTTATTAGCCGTTAGGAAGCCCTTTTTAAAATCTGGATCTTCTGACATCACAAGTGAGTGTGGGCACCAAGATACAGTCCGTCCTCCTTCTTGGTGGACACACCCACCTGTAATGTCAGAAAAGGCAGATTTTTATAACAGCGTGTAACGGCTAATCACACTCAAACCTGATGGTATAATAAGTCGACTTTAAGTCTTATAGCATGAGACCTGTTAAATTTGGTCACCAGCAATGTGCAGAATATAAGGTCCTCGGTATTATCAACCTTTGAGAAAATTATCAACTTTGATTAATCCTTATCTAAAACAAGTTTCTAGATCTCTAAGAGATTTTGGAATGGCGTCTATGAGAGCATTGCATAGCTAAGCATTTATTGACATGCCCACATCATAGATATATATATATATATATATATATATATATATATATATATATATATATATATATAGGGAACAACAAAGGCCCCAAAATCGATCCATGTGGTACACCTTGAGTGATTTCAAGGGTGCTGAACTCTATCTACCTAAATGCAATGTGTCCTATCTTGCAGGTAATTTGTTTTAATTTTTTCTTATCCAAGCCTATGTAATCTAACCTCTTCAGCAGAGAGTGTTATCAACTGTAGCAAATGTTTTAGAGAGGTGATGTAAATTATTTTAGTCTATGCTATTTCTGATTACATGCGTCAAGCTAACAACAGTTATGAATGGTATCTTCACCACATAATTGACAACACCATATAAGGTTTTCAAGAACGCATGCCCGTTTACCTTGTGTCTCTGTTAGAATAAACCACATGTTGAACTGGAAGTGGCTATACCATTGGGATCTATGGGGATATTTACCAATTATCGTCATATTGTTATTATTGTCGCCAAAGAAACAAAACAAATCTTTGAGTTTGACCCTTTTAAATTGGCATTTGAATTTGTGTAAATTAGGGCAGGTTACTTCATGTACCTTGATTTGAAATGACTAATTACACATATATTTTTTTTGGGAAGGGTTTTGTTTTTGTTTACACAATTTGATTCAAATGTATTTTATATTTTGGATCTAGGTACAATGGAAGAGTTATGTGTATCAAAGCGTTACTCAGGGACCAAACACTGGGGTGTTTTATTGGTGGGTGAGTCGGGCTATGTCAGTTTAAGGAATGGAGGTGGACATGCCTTTTCTTTTTTTCACAATGTATTTTTTGCATTCTATTTTTTTCTCTCTCATTGTCTCCCCCAGGCAACTGCTTTCAACACGCCAACTTGACCAGAGTGTCCGGTTTTCAGGAGGTGTGTGTGTGTGTGCGTTTGTGTGTTTGTGTGTGTGTGTGTGTGTGTGTGTGTGTGTGTGTGTGTGTGTGTGTGTGTGTGTGTGTGTGTGTGTGTGTGGTTGGGGGCCCAGGGACTTTTCCTCCCACATGGGGAAAGCAAAAGAATGAAAGAAACAAAATCCTTTTATCCTTATTCCTGCTCTAAATCTCTCTTTCTGCTACCATCACCAATGGCAACACTCTGCTGCCACACACACACACACACACACACACACACACACACACACACACACACACACACACACACACACACACACACACACACACACACACACACACACACCAAACAAAACAGATTTGGTGCCACAGCTATTGGGACACTTTCTGTGGCCCATTTTATTTGAATGACAAACTCCACTCTTCAGTGCTTTTGAATCAAATGCGCACACACAGACAGACAGAAAGACAGAAAGACAGACAGACAGACAGACAGACAGACAGACAGACAGACAGAGTTAGTATTGTGGACAAAGGCTGCGGCATGTTGAGATTTATCATGGTAGGCGTTTGCACACATTGAAACGTAGCTATGCAAATGTTATTTTACATAAGTGATTTGAAAAGAATGGAATACTTTAATGTCCAATCTGAATTCCAATAAAGATAACACGCCAACAGCAGAGGTTGGTAGAGTTGCCAAAAAACGCACTCAAGTAAAATAACTGCTACTTTAAGATTATAATTACTCAAGTAAAAGTGAAAGAACTCAGAAAAATAAGTAAACATTTTTTTAAAAAGCAGTGAAAAGAATACTCAAGTACTCAAGAGTACAAGAACTGAGTTTCTCTGGATTTATTTTTTAAATAATCAGCAACACAAACGGTACAAAATAGACGCAAACAAAATTTAAAACGGCAATGTTCAAATAAAGATAATGATAAATAACATCCTTTCAAATAAAAAAAGTAAGCCATTTGAACACAATTAAATATATCAACCTTTAAATACAGTTATACTAAATAAGATTTATCCAAAATTATATTATTAAAACCAATACACTTATTACTGTTAACTATATAATAACTAATAATAATAATAATAATAATAACTGTTGCAATTATTTTGCACATTAACATTTTTAAACCATTCCTAGGTTACAATATGTCACAGGCCTGACAAAATGATCTTCAGTTATGTTCAGCCCAAAGTATATAAAACACAAAAACTGGAAATTTAATACATATCAAAACCTGCTGGCAAACTCACTTAACATATGAAACTACAGAGGCTGAAAAAAGAGACCAATCAGACTGTCACACACCCAGAATCAGGGAATGCAAAGTGAGTACAGGCAGAACAGGAAAAGTGTCACAGAAGAACAGTGTAGATGGATTGATAGATAAACCTTTATTGCCCCAAGGGGAATTTGTCTTGCATTTGGGAACATTTAAAAAAGAAAAGCACATACAGCACATAAGTACAAGTACATACAGACTCAGGCTACGTTTCCATGATGACGGTCTGAACAGAAGACGCAAAAGTGGCGTTGCGTCTTCACTTTTTATTCCACGTTTAGACGAGCGTTTTCGGGAGGAAATCTGCGTCACAACACTTTGTATAGAAGTTAAATAAAAGAATCTCAAGATGGTTGCATAAGCCTTCAAACTATGCAGCTTTCTTAAGAAATCAAGTCTTTGTTGTGCCTTTGAGTATCTTGCCATAGTATTAGCCTTCCATGTCAGTTTGTTATCCATGATAGTAGCTATAGGTACTAAATTGAAGTATGTCGTTTTGAGCAACTGTTTGGTTTTGGTGTCTCTGTGATTGTGAGTGTGTGCGAGTTTGTGTGAATGGGATTTTGAGTGTGTGATTATTAGTGTGTGTTTGTGTGACTGAGAGCTTGTCTGATTGTGAGTATCTGTGAGTTTGCGTCTGTGTGATTGTGAGTGTGTGTGTGAGTTCATGTCTCTGTGATTGTGAGTGTATGATTGTAGGTTTGTGAGCTGCCTAGTGTGTGTTTGCATGTTCCTTCCCAAAGAAATCACTCTTTGAAGAGACTCTTTGAAGTTAAACCTCAACAGCAGTTGGCTCTCAAGATCTTCGCAGTGAATTTGTGATCTTTTACTTGTGAACAGGAGCCTTGCATGGCTTAAGAGTCTCTCACAGGCTGCAGACGCTGGAAAACTTGTGTTGATTTTTAATGATAGTTTCTTGATTTGAGGTGGCGAATGTAACAGACCCAAACCTCCAGTGGACGGACATGCAAGGTCCCTCTCAACCAGGGGCGGACTGGGACAAAAAATCGGCCCGGGCATTTTGAACCAGACCGGCCCACTAAATTCGATAACACACCTTTTCAGTCTTTTTGGTCTCTCGAATGTCTACACCAAACAGGCTTTTAGCTAGCAGGGCGTCTGCCCTATAGTCTACTAAAAAATAAGAAGAAATGGGACGCCCTACTTTTAGGCAGGACGGCCTAAAGACGCCCTATTTTTCTCCCGTTTTACCTGTTAACTTCGCTGAATGTGATCAAAATTCACCGTTTCAGTCGCTTCAGTGCTTAGCGAAGTCTAGAATCATACATATGCCCTGCCAATTAGAAAATAGCATTGCTGTATTCCCGCTACAACAACGTTACATCATGATTCCAACGAAACATTGATTCACGGGCTCGCAGAAGCTACAGAAGACAGCTGTCTCACCGCACGTCACTGAACCTACTACTTTATGAGTTCAACAAGAGTTTGTGTGTTAAGGTGGTGGTCTTAATTAATCTAAATTCAATACAATACAACATACATCATACACTTTAAAGTTGTGTAGAAAGTTGTTTCTTTTTGTTAAAGTTGTTACTTGAATTTTGTACCTTGCTACCTAGTTTCAGTTACACTCACTGTTATGATGTATTCAATTACTAAACATATAAATAAATCAGTGTAATTGCAATATTACCTAAAAACGATCAAGTGCTGTACAAAAAATCCTAGCTAAAAGCCTGACTCCAACTGTGCAACTATTTTCAACATACCTCTTAAGCCATGCAATGAGTTAATAGCAATCAGTGAGAGTGGACGCATTATACACTTCCGAAAGGTGTTATTTATTAACAAAAAAAGTATACTCCACGTCCATCACAGTAATGGGTAGAGTTCATCCGACTGGGTGTGTACCTGCGTTTAATAGAAGAGAAAGACAAAAAATAGAAGACAAAGACAAAGAATAGAGAAGAGAATAAATGATGGATCAGATGTTACTCTACTGTATCAAGAGTAGTACCTACTAAATTGTGAACTGAATTCATTTTTTGTGGTGGAGGTGGTGTGGTTCCCGCCGCATCTTGCAGCACTTCGCACGCCAGTGCTACCACTGTTTTCACGTCTTCATAAATGAACATCATAACATCATCATACAGTACACCATGGCACATAAATGACACCACCCTATCCATGTGTTTTCCCTGTTCGCAACTTTTTCTCAGACAACTTGTTGCTTTACCTCTGTGCTTCTCAACATCAGCATATATTTACTATGGAAACACCATAACTTCACCACAGTAGCCTAGCATTTTCATTTGATGTAGCCTACCAGTGGACTGCTATGTTCACAATTTCGGAACAATGGGCTGTCGGACTAATTACTCTCTTGTTGTCGGAGCATAGGGCTATCATAATTCGGTATCTGGACCGCGCACCAATAGGCTAACGGGCTAGCCCACCACTCAAACACACAACATTAGAGTGTAGGCTAACGGCTGGCTGTTTCAGAGTAGAGCAGGCTGAGGGCTAGCAACAGCTACAGACTTGTCTTGTATTTACAATGCAAACAAACTTGGCCATAGAACATAGGTCCTAAGTCAAACATATTTTAGAGACGTTTTAATTCATGATCAGTAAGCTTACCGTAGGTCGTTGTATCGTATCGCCACCAGCATCACTGGACCTCATGGGTTGAGCGCATGCGTAGAACTGGGTGTCGCGTTGCGTGTATGTATGCAAATCCAAATTCTCTACCTCAATCCGCACAGTTGAGAACACTTCGGCTGTGTAAGAACCAATTTAGAGGTGTTTATTAATAAGGTGGAGATCTTTTCTTACTTTGGACTTCCGAAGTCTGTAAAACACATATTAGAAGACACTTAAAAAAAAATCGAAAAATAGTCACCATGAGTGTGAAGACCGATTGCGAGTAGCAGTATAAAAGTCAGTCCGTCAGTCAGTGAGATTAAGATATGTATAGCTCTTGGAGAAAATTACGCCACTGTGTTAATCATTTCGGCTGATGCGATGGTGGGCCGGTACATAATAGTGATGGACCGGTGGGATTATATTTTCGCCCATCGGCCCACCGGGGATGTCCCCGGTATTCCCGATGGCCAGTCCGCCCCTGCTCTCAACCTCTCCTGTTTGTGTTGTTCCTGCCTTCATTGGTGCAAAGAAGACATTTTCATCGCTACTGTTGGAGCAGACATCGGCATTGACATTCAGGCTGCTATCCAAGTGGTTTTAAATGTAGTCAAGGCCTGTGGCAAGATACTTTTTTTTTTCAAAATAATTAGTTCTTCACATTCTTTTTAACTTTTCTAATGCTGCCAAGCAGCTGTTGTTTAAAATTAAGAGCTCTCAGAGATTGTAACTCTAAGACTAATTTGTAGTTTGTCCCTTAAAAATATATTTAACTCAAAAGCAATAACTATTATATTGATTAGTGTAATTAGGCTAACTGATTTACATTGGAATTGATACATAAGTATATGACCAGATTTTAGGAAGGAGTCATCTGTTGTCCAGGAGGCTCTGAACCTTGGTAGCAGTATAGCTGCTGCAATCAGCTCAGGGTCTTTCATTGTCTCTCCAAACGTTTTTGGATCCCATGCTGCAGAGCGTCAATGAGTGGTTTATACACTTTGCGAGATGACTCCTGCTTGTTCAGCTCGTCCTGCAACTGGTAAAGTGTTGGCAGCAGAAAGCCCATATGCACAGATGATTCACCCTGCAGGATTTTAAGGGCCAGGGTGACAGGCAGCAGCATATTCAGCCAAGAATCCCAACTCAGCTGGATTGAGCCTATATAAGATGTACAGATCAAAATTAGCCGACAGCCATTTGAGTTTTTGCAATGTATGTATTGTGTACAGTCTGTCCATGTTAAATACATAATTATAAAATGAAGTCAAATAGCTAATAAACTATTTAATTTCAAGGCTTAGGCCTTTTTCAAAACTGTTTAACAAACAATGTGGGATTTGCCAATTTACATCTTTATCTTCAATTCCGTGCATACATTTCAAATGGCTGTTTCTCCTTGTTCCTTCTGGATGCGGACAACCCTTTCTACAGCGAAGAACAGGGAGCTCCAGCGAGTCCGGTTGGGTCGAAGGAACCGCAATTTGCACTCCCATTGCACTGTTTCAAAAGCCATGGTTGACCTGCTGGTCTTATTCCACAGAGCATAACATTTTGCAAAAGCAGACAGCGCTGGCCTCTTATACTTTTCGCTGCCAGCTTCATCAACTGTTGATATAAGATTGAGGAGATGGCATGCACTGGGAGTTGGTACTCCAGGACGGTGTCCTCCCCTAAAATGGCAGACACATCTTGATAGTTCACCTCTAAGTCATTTTCATCTTCCGATGCATCATAAAGTATGGAGTCTGTCTCCACCCGTACTTCAGCAACGTCTTTTCTCTCCTCTCTCCCCATACACTCGAAAGGCCTTCAGAAGGTTTGAGTCTTTGTCCGTTGTCATCCTAGTAATTTTTTCCCTGATGTTGTACTCAGAATGTATTTCCTCTAATGCACGAGCAAGATCGTCAAACGTGTGTGAGCCTCTAAGCCGTTTACAAGCTAATGCAGCAGATTGCCTCTCCAGTGATGTTTGGTCTATCCAGTGACATGTGACACCCAAATAACTACGTTGTCTGGCAGACCAGCAGTCTTTTGTAGTAGCTACATGGTTCACAGCACTTAACTTTAATGATTAGGCTCTTCATGTTATTTGCAGCTTCCCGTGTTCTGGAACATAATATTTTCCTTATCAATACTGTACACTGAGGTTGCAAAGTTTCTATCATACTCTTGTAGGACGGGTTCTCAACCAGAGAAAATGGTTGGCCAGCTTCACATACAAAAAAGATTTGACAGGTTTATTATAGGTCTGTAACAGCCACATATGCTAGATTGGTAACGCTTTATATTAAGTTCCTTGTAATAAGCCTTGGTTAATAGGTAATAAGACACTTATTACATGCTTACTAACATTAATCGGTGTTAATATGACTATCTAAGTGTTAATAATAACATAATAAACATGTTTATTGAGTCTTACTAACTTACCTATTAAGTCATTGTTAAACCTTTTTCTAAGCATTTTTTATGCTTATTAGGGTTAATGAATCGTTAATAAAACTGCTTATTATGCATCTAGGAATCGAAAGCGGGATCAATGCTTATTAAGGTTAAAAGTCCGCAAATGTTGTGTGAGTGTGATCTGTTTTGTGCCTCATATCATATCCTTTAAAGGCTTTTGGTTTGAATGTAATTTTAAACCGGAAGTTCTGCAAGTCGATGATGGCTTGACGCATATGCTTGATGAAGTGTTTGACGAACGTTTGGAGAACATGTCGGAATCGTATACCTCAGACCAACAGACAAAAGACAGGAACAAGCGCAGAAAACATGGATAAGAGGAAGAGGTCCGAACTGGAGAATGACTCTATGGTAATTATAAGAATATAATGCTATAGCCAGGGCGCTTTTTAAAATGTTGATGTTCAAAAATATTTTTCATAGAAGTTCTGAAGTTTTTAAAATTATTATTTTTATTTGTTTCAAAAGAGCTGTCTTAAAGTGTGTTTTTGTTATTAACGCAAATTATTGTTAATAAGCATATAATAAGGGTCTTATTACATATTAATAAAGGCTTATTACAGGGACCTTAATATAAAGCGTTACCGGTAAGGGTAAAATCGGAAGCTTTGTTACTGCAAGTGGCTGACGGACGGCCTGACACCTATGGTTGGCGAAGTGTTTGACGAACATTTGGAGAACATGTCGGAATTGTCAGCACCGCAAACCAAGTCTGTGAAAAAAAACAACTGACCGACAAAAGTCAGGCACAAGCACAGAAAACATGGATAAGAGGAAGAGGTCCGAACTGGTGGATGACTCTTCCTTTAAGTTTAATAAAGTAATCCTATAGTAACGTTAGCTGGTTCTAGCTAGCTAGTTGTTTTACAGCAAACTTTTGGGCTTAGAATACTGTCATGATGATAGCTTGTCAGGTAGGGGCCAAGTAATGCTCCCAAATCTGTCTTGTCCACGATACAGTTTAAATTAATCCTAAATTGTTATTTCTCTGCTGACCCCTCAACTATCTGAATGTAAGTCAATAATATATATACATATTTTAAATCACCATCACAGAGTAAATATACTTTGTACCATATGTACACTGTGTGTATGGAACTTCAGGGACACCTTATAGTGAACTACAACCCCTTTTGCTGAATCTATGTCTAAACGGCTTAATTGTTTATTTTTTCCTCTCTGCTAACTGTCTATTGTTGTTAATGTTTCTTTGTGTTGTCTTTATACAGTAACAGAAAGACCAGCCAGAAAAATTCTAAACCATCCCCTTAGGCCATGGAGAAGCCTGATTCAGATTCGTCTGAGTCAGGTCCGTTTTCTTCTGAATTCTGACTGTTGCACAATTGTCATGTGTTATTATTATTCAAAAGAATGTATAGTATTCAAAAGAGCTGTCTTTAAGTGTGTTTTTATGCTTCACCGTTATAACATTGCATTTACAGTACATGTAATTCACATTTTATCAACCTTGACAACATATAGTACTCATTAACTGTTAATAAGTGTGTATTAAAGGACTCGCGTGATAGGTGCTATTGTATCGGTCTTGAATTCAATTCATGTTTCTTTCTCTTAGCATTTTAGTTATGAACTACTGCTTGGACTTTGATCATCTCTGTAATGGAATCCCCATTTTGGGGAGTTGTCTTGTCCTATTTCCTGCCCTCCAGTATTACAGGTTAGTGCTGCACCTCATAACTGTTTGTGGCTTACATTTGAGGATAATTCATCATAACGGTTTATTTTCATGTCAAACTCTTTTAATTGACTAACATATAGCATATCTGTGGTTTTACAGTTTGAAAATCTAAAATTAAATGATACAATTATGTCGGGATAAAAGGTAATGTTAGAGGAAATGCAACGTGAACAAGGCCATGTTGCTACAACTCTTATCATTGTGATTCAGCAGAAAAGTAGGTGACTCATAACAATGTCGAGACATATTGTGTGTGTGTGTGTGTGTGTGCGTGTGCCTGTGGGTGTGTGTCTTCACAGTGAATCAACGGTAAGGGTTGGTCTCGGTCTAAAGACTTATCGTGCCAAACTGGCTCATCCACTTCATGGACAAATTAGGCGTGAGTTGACAATATATCAGGAAGCAAGGTAGATCCGCTATAGAACCTAACAGGCATGTTCAGCCTTACCAGGGTCCTGCAGGTATGTGAAAGTATCTGAAGGTGTTGCGTGTTGAAACCCCCCACACAGCCGGCACCAGGGGGGGGGTTCTGGGGGGGGGGGGGGGGGGGGGGGGGGGAGTTTCTCCCAGGTCCTCCGGGCGTCGCCACTTTGAGGCTAGTTCATAGATCGGGGGGAGGAAACGTGGGGAAAGTAGTGACAAGCCTGGTGCAAAAGGTGTATGTCTGGCGGGGGGGGGGGGGGGGGTCTGGGGAGAGAGCTGACTGGATCACATACCCACTGGGGGGGAGAGAGATGACTGGATCAACTTGATTCTCAAGGTGATGCAAGGGAAACCAAGTCAGATATGTTGTGATTTTATGCAGCAATTCCAAATGACTAATTTGGAAAAGGACACTTCGGGCCAAAAGCTTTTATTGGCAAGACAGTTTGTAGAGACAAGAATGCACGTAACAAAATATGTCAGAAGGAAGAGGGGGCGTAACCTCATGTCAGTGAGGAGGAAACAACGTAGAAGTTGTACCGAGTGGGGGAGAAGGTTTTCTTTCCTGAGGAGAGCACGGTTCTCCTTTTTTTTTCTTTCAAAAGATTTGCAGGACTGAATAGGCCTTTAGCCCGGGGGGAGATGATTGGAGAGTGCACGTGTGTGTGTCGGAGGTTTGTCTGCGCTCAGTGCTGTGTGTGCTCGGAGGGGGTGTGTCTTTGTTCAGGAAAAGTGAGCGCTTAAAACTTTGAAAGCCACTCACACACACACACTATGTGGTGAGTTTCAGATGGTTCCAAAGGTGTCGTGAGATACACACCTACGCCGCGGTCCGAGAGAGAGGCTGTGGGCTTTTAAGATGAACAGGAGGTCTCAGAACGGCGCTGTCGGCAATGGAAGCAGAGCAAAGAAACACGGGGCATCCCACAACGGAGCTGGCTACTCCGAGGTCAGCCGCGGAGCCCCGGGTTCGGAGGACCCCGACGTTAAGGTGGAGCTGGGGAAGAAGGTGACGCTGCTGCGGGGCATCTCCATCATCGTGGGCACCATCATCGGAGCGGGGATCTTCGTGGCCCCGAAGGGCATTCTGAAAAACACCGGCAGTGTGGGAATGTCACTGGTGGTGTGGGTCGCATGCGGCGTGCTCTCCCTCTTTGGTGAGTCCCAGTAGATTGATCAATGACATGTTTAAGATTAAACATTTACTACTGCTTCAGGTAAGAAGGAAGTAACGCTAGGCAAGGGCAGATGAGATAAAGTACTCCGAAACAGAAGTTGGGATGAGTCTTACCCTTGTTTTGCAGTGAGAAAAGCCCATGTTACATGGGAACTCCTCCTATTGGGTGCTTTAAATACAGTACGAGTACAATCCAGTCACGTGACCGAAATGATGAGACACGCCACTTGCACACAACTGTGTTCTCCCCATTTACCTGTTCTTTTATTGTGGTTCATGGTCAGATGAAGATTAGTAGTAAGTAAAGCAAATGTTCAAGCATTAACAATTGTCCCAAGAGAAGAACAAATCTGAAATGTCAATCTGTCAATGTCTAATTCTTTAGCTGATAATCTCTAACAATTTCTAAAACATGGACTGAACGTATTATATTGTGGAAATTGAAATTTTTAACCTTCCTTCTGATTATATTTCTGATGAAAGAATCTCTTTTAAATATGAACATTTCTAGTTTGCAAAATTATCGTTAATTGAATATATTGTTTTTTATATTATTTATCAGGTTATTTTAACAGCTAATGCTCCCACCTGAAGATAAAGCTCCATCCTAAAGTTAAAGGTAGGGAAGACCAAAGTAAAGATAAGACCTCCAATCACGCTCCAAAGCCACTCCCCAGAAGCAGGTGACTCACCAGACGCGCTTCCTTAAGCAGTAGGTCTGAGAGAGTTGTGGAAGACTCGGGTCGCGCAATGAGTGCACAGGCACAGTGCTTACAGCTGAACAGGCCTGGGGAAGGAGTGAAAACACAGAAACACATTCTTTATCACAGCATTTGGTTTATAGTTTCTGGTCGGGATGTAAAGATAATTTCCACAAATGCTTCTAAAATATATGTCCAATCCTAGCTTTGACCATTTCCTTGTCAGTCACTCCCTAATCATGCCGGATGTCTGGCCGGTGTGGATAACACATGTGTACAACCACTGTGCTATTCATAGGACCATAATCAATCATTTACCTATTTGCATTGCAGGAGCGCTTTCATATGCAGAACTGGGAACCTGCATCACCAAATCAGGCGGACACTACACCTACATCCTCGAGGCCTTCGGTCCGCACCTAGCCTTCATACGGATATGGTCTGACCTTATTGCTATCAGGTAGGTGGAGAATCCCTCCGTCAATTATGGAATTCTCATAAAGAATGGAAAGATGCACTTTAGGCACACCGGGAGGGGGGGGGGGGGGGGGGGGGGGGGGGGGGGGCTGAAAGGGCCCCTGGGAAATGGGGATTGTAAGCAGCAGGAGCGCAAAGCAAACAACAGCGCCAGTATAAGCTCTCTGCTATCCCCGCCTCAGGCCCAGATCAAGATTCAATGGGAACGATGGGAAATGAACAGGAGGAATGGTACACGAGAGAGAGAGAGAGAGAGAGAGAGAGAGAGAGGCACACGCACACAGAGAGAGACACACACGCACACAGAGAGAGACACAGACGCACACACACACACACACACAGAGACACACACACACAGAGAGAGAGAGAGAGAGAGAGAGAGAGAGAGAGAGAGATAGAGAGAGAGAGGCACACGCACACAGAGAGAGACACACATACACACAGAGAGAGACACACACACACACACAGAGAGACACACACAGAGGGAGAGAGAGAGGGAGAGGGAGAGAGAGAGAGAGGGCCTCTTCCAGTTCGTGGCCTCTACCAGCTAAGGAAGCTTAATGGATATTGTGGGAAATTAAGGAGGGGGGGGGGAATGAAGATGCTGAGCAGGCGATCACAACTGTACCAGGCTGACCTTATTTACATTCCTGTAAGAACCAAGCTCTTGTTAAGAGTTGTAAAGCCCACCTCTCTTGCTCACTCACACACACACACACACGCACACACACACACACACACACACACACACACACACACACACACACACACACACACACACACACACACACACAGACACAGGCACACACACACACACACACACACACACACACACACACACTGATATTGCTGTAGGGTGAGGGGGGGCTATGATCGGGGGGGGGGGCTATGATCTGGGCGGGGCCTATGGTCTGGGAGGGGTCTATATTCGCGTCCCAGAGTTTGAATATGTTCAAGGTTGGGGTTAGGGTCAGTGGCCAAACACATTCCATCCAAATCCATGATGTTAATGCACATTTTATTTACACGGACATCATGTCCATGTGAATAGAATAGTTAATGCATGGTTTATTGATTACTAATAAATAGGCCTTAACTGACGGAGAACATGAAAAAAACAATAGTTTCTGTCTCAACATATCTAAACAGATCCGTTTTAAAATATCGACAGTCTAACTCAAATCTAGACGGTTATCTGGTGGAGTAGCCTGTTATTTTTTTAAACAGTATAGAAATACATGCTCAATGGATGTGGTTGCATTGATAATGAGTAAATAAATTTGAGTTAGTAGTAATGTGACTGCATCGAGAGTTGCCTCGTATTAGTTATTGCGTTATCAAAGATCGGAAATAAATAAAAGAATCTCTGATTTCCCACGTTCATGGCGGAGATATAGAAATAAAAATGCAATTGAGATGAGGATAAATGCACTGTAATCTAATATTTGGTTCTTAAAATGTTTATGTAACTGGTAACCAACATTACAAAAACAAAAAGATGATTCTCATAAACCTCTGTGTACGAATAGGTATGTATGAATATGCGTTGACTAAGCAGGACCTCTCTCCTCAGGCCGGCGGGGATGGCGGTGCTCTCGCTTGCCTTCGGACAGTACATCCTGGAGCCGCTGTTCATGCCCTGTCCCGTGCCTCCGATGGCCGCCAAGCTGGCCGCCGCCATCGGCCTGAGTATACATCCTGACATTCTGACTTCCTGTTTGACCAATGTACAGACCAATGTACCGTTGGTTTGTGCGACCTTTCTCCACAGACGTTTATCTTATAGTTAGTTTGTATAGCTCACAGAGAATCTGTGAGAGTTATGTTGTTTAGAGTAGTTTTATTAATTTAATTACAAATTGACTTAAAGTGAATACAGATACAAATCTTTAAGGAGTTGTTGGGGGCGTCTGGCTCTCTGTAGGCTGGAGACATCAGGGATTTTACCCCGTATCTTTCGACACCTTATTGAAAACACCATGAAAATGTAACGGTCGACATTGCGAAAGTAAAAGAAAATCGAAATCGATAAGCGCTAAGATGTGTAGATAACTACACATTATTAATATGTGACGGTCTGTGGTTCCTCTCCCTGAAGCTGCGGTCATGTACCTGAACAGTATGAGCGTCACCTGGACGGCTCGCTTCCAGATCTTTCTGACGTTCGCCAAACTCCTCGCCATCTTAGTCATAATACTACCGGGGATGTACCTGCTGTTTACAGGTGAGTCGCTCATCACATCACGTCACACTGGGTACCGTTCAACGGACAAAGGTGTCATCTAGTAAAGCTTCCCTAGCTCAGTCTGCTCCCCGTACCCGGTGATAGAAGCCTGTGATGAGGAAAGGTTGTTGTTGCAGGGTCACGGAGCATGTTATCTCTGTGAACAAGTATCTGCATGTCAATGCATAATCAGTAGGCAAGGGCCTACGGTTTATGCTACTGGAAGTGTAATGGTTTCCGTTTGTTGGCCGAATAGCATTGACCAATCACGTTTGAGCGGGCGTGGGCTGCATGCAGGTAAACAGTGGAGCAACAATCTCAGAACCCGTCGGCTGTCGTCGAACCATGATTTAGCTTTTTATTTGCTTTGTTAGGCCACTATATTGAGGAAAGCCGTTGAAGAGGTTTTAAAGTGTTCAGAGTGTATGCTGCTACTAAATCTGGTCATACAAGTTATGTCATCAATC
>NC_044057.1:2485303-2507803 GCF_902167405.1 Gadus morhua
TATCAACATGGAGTCATAGGGGCCTGAGTCTGTAGACACAGAGGTTATCAACATGGAGTCATAGCGGCCTGAGCCTGTAGACACAGAGGTTATCAACATGGAGTCATAGTGGCCTGAGTCTGTAGACACAGAGGTTATCAACATGGAGTCATAGGGGCCTGAGTCTGTAGACACAGAGGTTATCAACATGGAGTCATAGGGGCCTGAGTCTGTAGACACAGAGGTTATCAACATGGAGTCATAGGGGCCTGAGTCTGTAGACACAGAGGTTATCAACATGGAGTCATAGTGGCCTGAGTCTGTAGACACAGAGGTTATCAACATGGAGTCATAGGGGCCTGAGTCTGTAGACACAGAGGTTATCAACATGGAGTCATAGGGGCCTGAGTCTGTAGACACAGAGGTTATCAACATGGAGTCATAGGGGCCTGAGTCTGTAGACACAGAGGTTATCAACATGGAGTCATAGGGGCCTGAGTCTGTAGACACAGAGGTTATCAACATGGAGTCATAGCGGCCTGAGCCTGTAGACACAGAGGTTATCAACATGGAGTCATAGGGGCCTGAGTCTGTAGACACAGAGGTTATCAACATGGAGTCATAGGGGCCTGAGTCTGTAGACACAGAGGTTATCAACATGGAGTCATAGGGGCCTGAGTCTGTAGACACAGAGGTTATCAACATGGAGTCATAGGGGCCTGAGTCTGTAGACACAGAGGTTATCAACATGGAGTCATAGGGGCCTGAGTCTGTAGACACAGAGGTTATCAACATGGAGTCATAGGGGCCTGAGTCTGTAGACACAGAGGTTATCAACATGGAGTCATAGCGGCCTGAGCCTGTAGACACAGAGGTTATCAACATGGAGTCATAGTGGCCTGAGTCTGTAGACACAGAGGTTATCAACATGGAGTCATAGGGGCCTGAGTCTGTAGACACAGAGGTTATCAACATGGAGTCATAGGGGCCTGAGTCTGTAGACACAGAGGTTATCAACATGGAGTCATAGGGGCCTGAGTCTGTAGACACAGAGGTTATCAACATGGAGTCATAGGGGCCTGAGTCTGTAGACACAGAGGTTATCATTGTCCCCCCCCCCCCCTCTCTCCCCAGGACCCTTCCCCTGGCCATCTGCATCTCCATGGCGGGAGTGTCCATCTGCTACGTGCTGATCAACGTGGCGTACTACACTGTGATGTCTGCAGACGAGCTCCTGGCCTCGGGGGCCGTCGCCGTGGTAACCACCCACCCCCCCCCACACCATGGGGTTTCCGACACGCGCACACCTCTTATGTTATTAGCCGGCGTGGGCGAATGAAACAATAGGTCGGTGTCCACACTCACGGGGATATCTTTGGATTAACGAATCGATTTAGATTCCTCAAAGCCCCTTTGTGTTCTCCACACCACTGAAGTCAATAAACCACGCCGAAGAGATCGTCAGACAGATGCAGACGAACAGGGGTCCACAGGAAATGTACGACTTAAAAAAAGAGATCACTGTGACATTTCTGTGAAGAACTAATAGTTTATAAGGTGAGAAGGGTGTCATAAAAGGTCCTGATTCATAGCAAACTGCTACTTATCAATTAGTGTGGAGCTTTTGCATTTATGTACCAGGATGTTGATATCGTTGGTGGGGGTCCTCAAAATGTTCAGACCTATAAAAATGGGGTCAGGGGACCCCGTTGCCTCGGGAGAAGGGCGGAGCAGTCTGGAGCTCTTGTAACGGCTGCCATGGAGATGGGTCCACCTGACCCGCAGCTTATCCACTGAAGTGTGCGTGGGTGCTCACCCCTAATGTGCACTTTAGTTGTCATCATTAGCAGACAGGCCTTCTCGACTGATTTTAATGCGATGGCTCCAGTTCCTCCCCGGTGATGCTAATTGCATCACACAACAGTCTTACCAACATCCCCCCCCGCCCCCCCCCATGCGCGCGCCTACAGCACGGAGGGGGCCACCTGCATGGCACTGCAGCCTGAGATGCTCGTAGCCCCATGTCTCAAAGAGCCCTGATTGGATAAGCGCCGCTCTAATGGGGTTACATGTATTGCTCCGTACACACTCGTCGTGATTGGAAGCACCTTAAGGGGTTGTGAGAAGAGCACTTCTTAAGCGGATGCAATTGGATACAGGAGGAATCCACTTTGTTCCCCCATCTTGTGTCGACATGTGTGCACCGAGAAAAGTTCACGGCTCAAACTCAATTTGGCAATAAATTGCTCTGTCTAGAAGTACTGGTAAAACGTTTTGATTCGATTTGTCCCTTGCTGATATGAGCGATCCTGTGATTCAACAATGAGCACTTAAAAGTATGTTTAATGTGCTCTAAAAGGCAACAAAAGCTGCCTTTTTTTCTTTTAAATGGCTAAATAAATTGCAGTATTATTAGTTGACACCTTTGATTATAACATATGCATTGATACATGTTAATATCATCTTAATCACTTCCAGGAATTTGCAAGTAGGGTGATGGGGAACTTCTCCATCGTGGTCCCTTTGTTTGTGGCCCTGTCCTGCTTCGGCTCCATGAACGGCTGCATCTTTGCCATTTCCAGGTACCTTTCTCTTCCTCATGCACCCATCTATCGACCTATTGTGTCATTTCTTGTCATAACACACGGTTATCTAATGTTGACAGACTCATTAGTGGTTCCATTTGGGTGTGACGGTTGCTCAGTGAGTCACATGTTCCTTCCCGGCATAGGGTACAACCCCCAACGCGGCTTTAATGTGTAGTGTTGGTGTTCTCCCTGTCTGAACACGTGTTGCCACTCTGTATTTATGTGCTTTACAGCCATGCCTTCAAAGACCAGTGTGTAGCGTTCAAAGATAATGTGGTATTCTCCGTTCCGCTCTTCTGTGGATGCAAAGGGGTGTAAATCCCTAGTTCAAAAAGGAAATTATTCTCAACCATTTCTCATTTTTAACAATGTTGTACTTGCTAGAGCAGGACCGGTATCAGCTTATAATGTCAGAACAATAAAGAACAACGTTAATGAAAGTAACCTGTAGCCGGATGTCATGCTGATGTCAGTATCATCGAGTGTGTGTGTGTGTGTGTGTTAACGTGTCCCACCAGAATGTTCTACGTTGCGTCTCGGGAAGGTCAACTTCCAGAAGTTCTGTCCATGATCCACATCCGCAGACACACTCCCCTGGCAGCCGTCCTCACCATGGTAAGGCCCTGAAGAACCATCCGCAGGTACACACACCAGCACGCACACACACCGGCACATACACACCAGCACGCACACACACCGGCACATACACACCAGCATGCACACACACCGGCACACACACACCAGCATGCACACACACTCGCTTGTGCTGCCAGTGAAAAGCGTTATCAACGGCGTTAACGCAAACCAATTTTAACGGCGTTAATTTTTTTATCGCATGATGAACGCAATTTATTTATTCTTTTGGCTCAAAACAAAGAAGCAGTAGCCTGACTGCTATGTTCAAGGCAGTATGTTTGTATGTTCATCGTTTAATTGCACTATAGGCTTTTTTTTTTAATCGTCCTGTTTTGATCAGCATATGCCAAACATTTGCACAAGGCAAGCCGATGCACTTCTCCATGTTGATAAGAGCATTAAAATGAGAACAATTAATGGGACAAAGAAATCAAGGGATATTTAGCATAGAAGAAAACATTTGCGATTAATCGCGATTAATCGTGAGTTAACCATGGCATTAACGCGTTTAATTGCGAATAAATATTTTAATCGCTTGAGAGCACTAACACTCGCACATACACACCAGCATGCATTCACACTCAGCACATACACACTGGCACACACACACAAGCATACACACTGCAGGGACACACACTTCAGCAGTACACACACATTAAAGCATCAAGGTTTCGTTGATGCTTTAATGTGCAATATTAAGTCCCCCAAACATGGCCAACACAAGCATAAATACTGGAGTACATTACAATGGAGAAGGTTTTCCGTTGGGATGTCCTTAATGCGAGGGACCTACAATGATGCCAGTTCCATTAACGTGTGTCTGGAGATGATTGCATAATTAGTAAAGATTTATGATGTGTTGCAGCTACCGGCAGGGGAATGTAATGTTTTTTAATCCTTTCTATTTCTTCAGTTTCAGCTGTCCCTGCAATTTATTAACTGATATGCACAACTTAATCACACATTAGCAAAAAGTAACAACAAATACTTCAGTCCCACCACCGCACGTTGGGAAAAAATAAGGACAATAACATTACGCGTCCATACACCCCAACCCCTGCAACAACAATGTCTTTGTCCTGACATCTGCTGTGTGTGTTTGTGTGTGTGTGTTTGTGTGTGCACGTTTCATTGCACAGTACCCGATGACTTTACTCCAGCTGTTTGTGGGAGACATCTACAGCCTTTTAAACTTCATGAGCTTCCTGCGCTGGCTGTTCATCGGCATGGCCGTGTTGGGATTAATCTACCTCCGGTTCACACAGCCCGACCTACCCAGGCCCTTTAAGGTGCGTGTCATCTCCTTCTCCACCGGGTTCTTGGGTCCTGGCCACTTATAGACGCACAACTGTGAGGGTGTCAGAAATCTGCTCTCTACAATCTATTTTACAACGAAAGACCCAACACGGTGTCATAGAGACCCTGGGGCAACTTATTTACCCTGTCCAAACGTTTTTTTTTTTGCTGAGGCAATATGGGTCTATACAGTGTATACTTTATTAATTGCTATTTTGCTATTGCTAAAATACATCATGACTCAAGAATTGACTGATTAGCAGATGAACTTTGTAACAGGTTGACATGTGTACAAATTGTTAGCAATATATATGATGAACAATCTAGGGGAAATTGGTCTGGACCGACCATAGTTGACGTTGATATGGGGTTTCAGACGCCGACGTTTTTGACTCCTACAGCAAACGATAAAGAGCTCCATCATAAAGCAGACAAATTCTTGCAAGGTTTTGAGGGTTAGGACCTTAAGGCAGCTTCAACGGTTGATTATGTTTATGTATCACGTTCCTTTTAATGAATATACGGTTTCAAACATTGTGATTATGTTCCACATTTAGTCATGGAGACATTGAAATGAGGCTTGCATGTGTCGTCCCCTGCAGGTCCCTCTGATCATCCCGGTTCTGTTCTGCCTGACCTGCTTCTTCATGGTCTTCCTGTCCCTGTACTCCGACCCTGTCAACACCGGGATAGGCTTTGCCATTTCCCTCACTGGTATCCCAGCCTACTACCTGTTCATCGTGTTTGACCGCAGACCAAAGTGGCTCCAGAGATGTCTAGGTACCACACTGATCACGCTTCTAACAATGGCTGTGATAAACAGTCAGTACATCTACTAACACTTCTATTACTTATGTTGAAAGAGATTGTATTTCATCGAACTTCCTTTTGACATATAAACCCACTAATGTTAACATGAGTTAACATGTTCCCGTGCCATGTTGTTTCACATATTTGGCAATTTTGACTTCCATATGTACAATCCATGAACTTTCTTTTGTCCTCAGATTCTTTCAACAGAGCCATGCAGATTGTCATGGAGGTTGTCCCTGCTGAAGCCTAACACATTCCAACGGTGGATCACCTCAAAGTTTGAACAGTACTGGAACAATACTTGTAGAAGTGGATCTGTTGATATCTTTTACATTTTTGTGTGAGCATATCAGAAGAAGGAATAATAGAACCAGTGTTTTGGTTTCCGTAAGCTAAATACTAGTGCAGGGTACGTATGTATTTCAAGAGTAAGACAGAAGTTACTAGTAGTGCTAAACTAACTAATAACCTTTTTCCACCCACATCTGCATGCAGATGCGGGTTTTTGAGCACATAAATGCCTGCACAAGATAGGCCATTTACCTCATTTCCCATTGACGTTAGACAGGTAGGCCTATGCCTTTTAACGTTCTTTTTCTGCTGCGTCACATTTGACGTCACAAACACTTCAGGAACCATGGTTGGTAAACAGTGGAAAGCACTCTAGCACCAGAAGCACCTGAAGCACCTTAACATTTCCAATGGCCACGGTGCTAGTGGCCATTGAAAATGGTTCAGTGCTTCAGGTGGAAAATAAAGGAACTTTTCAAAAAAGTCCTGCCGTCGCCACGGTTACTTTCTTAATCTTTCCCAATCACAGTTCATGTCAACGGTCAAACAAACATTTAATATCGGTAAGAGTAGGTTGTTATTACAGTCAGTTGCTTCCACAAATCTAAACTGTAATGTTCGTGTCTTCATGTGCTGCTTATCCCCATGGATGCATTAAAATACGTTTTTGCTAAGATTTTGAGGTATTAGCTATTTGGCTAGTTGTCATAGAAAAAGCGCGCAAAGCACGTAATATGCGTCTCTTTTTTTTCAGCGAACCAATACTTAATCTCAGTGCGTCCCAGCGTTATACCAGCGCCTTTGTGACACTATGTGTGACACATTCAGTTTCAAACTGGGTTTGAAGAACCAAATGGCCACCGAAGGCCACCCCAGGGGTCGTGGTTCCAGTGGCGGCTGGTGGTTCAATTTGTGGATGAGGCGCACTCATGGAAAGGGGGACAGGGGGTCCCCCACTGGAAATGTTGAGCTTGATAGATGTGATTTCCTGTATTCTGGTGCATTTTCGGGCTGACCACTACCTAAAAATTCATTCCGATTCATCCTGACTTGCAGGGCCTGGACAAGCTTACACTTTATATACAGACCTACTTCATGGCCATTCCACCAGCAATGGCTATTTGACCAATGGTTGTTATTCTGATAATGAGGCAAATTGTGATCACTGTCCTATAGTGTAGAAATCTGGGACAGTTGCTTAATTTTGTTTATGCAATAAGAAAGAATAAATTAACATGTAACTTACTTGCTCCTTTTAAGTATAACATTGCTTGGGGAGTCCAATTCCTCGACTGAAAAGGGTGGAAAGTGCTTACAACTCTTCATGTGGTGGTAAAAATGAATAGCCGTCTCTGCTTGATAGAGAGCAAAAAGTTTTGCGAGCTCACATAGACCTCATGTTTACCGGTGGGCCTGACTTGAATGAGGGCTTTCTCTCGAATGACCAATAACAAGCCTAGACCAAAGCATGGACACATTTAAATGGCTGCTGGCAGTGGCAAGTACAGTCCATCACACAATTCAACAAGGTTAAACGCTTAGTATTTATTTCGTATTTGTAATGGTTGATTCATAGTTGGCAGATGTATTTGAATGAATCTTTCACGGAGGGGCGGCGCCCTCTATTTACCAACCGCCGCTGCGTGGTTCCTTCCCGGCAAGTCAAAGATGGAGACACTGCATTTCCGGGACATTCTGGGAATCCAAAGCTGATTGAAACCTTACCACTAAAGACAAAAGACAGATTTAAGCCTGTTACGTCAACTATGGTGTGTAACTAAATACGAATGCTAGTGTGACTACAAGCCTTCTTTGATTTACAAGAACTTTGTATGTGACCAAAGGTTAGTAAATATAAACTAAATCAAATGTTTAAAAGCCATACTTAATCAATGCACATAAAATACATTAAAAAAATGTGACAGCGGGTCAATTCATTCTATATATTTTTCTAACTATTAGCATCTCAGGGCTATTTATGAGACTCTTAAATAAACTAAATTAATCCATGCCTCCCAGATTCTTTATCAGAATAATGTTCTGTGGTCATTGATGCTTTGCCGGGCCTTACTCATACGGTGTACCTAACCTCCAGGCAGGCTGGAGGACTGGAAGCACCAGCTGTGACAGCAGTCCCCCGGAGCTCCAAGTAAACCCGGGTCCACTTGGCACAACAGTTAGCATGCAGTGCCATGACCGTAACTGAACCACTGCTGCCCCTTTTTACTCACAATGCACCTCAGCCCTCCAAACCACATCGCATACACGCCTGCGGTAGCAATGGGGAGGCTCAGCCTTTTGGGTTATGGTCATTGCATTACTGGTGTAATGCGTGAGTGTGTCTCTCTGTGTAAGTGTGTGTGTGTGTGTGTGTGTGTGTGTGTGTGTGTGTGTGTGTGTGTGTGTGTGTGTGTGTGTGTGTGTGTGTGTGTGTGTGTGTGTGTATAAGCACCTGCCTGTTTGAGTGCAGTGAGTCAAAGGAGAGGGGCTCCGTTCTTTCTCCAGGCTGCTCTGCAGGTAATCGTTGTGTAGCTGTTGCCCAGAGGCTGCAGTACTCCACTCCGCTCAGCTCCATGTCTTGTAAACGGAGGGCTTTCCATGTTGATGACCGGATTGCGGAGCGAGACTGAATGCCCGTCGGAGCTTTGCAGCAAAGGGGCCATAAAAAAAAACCTTTCTAGCTGAAACTCAGCTGGCGTGAGTCCTACTGCCACGCAGGGCGGTGGTTAGGCACAAAGCTTACTTCAAACATGCTCCAGGCATAAGCCTCTGACACCCCTGCTGGCTAATAGGCTTTTCATCACCGGAGGGAGAACACCCGTCATCCACGCTGATTGGTGTGGACCGGAGAGGAAAGTGTTCTAGGTATTTCAGGCATGATATAAACATTGTGTAGGTTATTTCTTCCCTGTTTTTGATCATATGTACGATTCAGTGATAGTATTTTTTATTTTTCTAAGGCCTGATGACATTATGCCACCAACTTCTTTTTCATAGCTATATCTGAAGTCCTACAAAGTCATTTGTGTTGACGATTTGTGTTTGTGATTGGACTGTCTTTGTTTAAGAGATCAGTTAAAGACAGAGACTATTTGTCTAATGGAAGGCAGATCATCACAGGACAGACTGGAACAGAGAAACCAAATATTATATGATAACAAATGATTTTGTGTTTGATGCTACTTTTGACTATTATTTATCTATATATATATATATATATATATTTATATAAAAATAACGTTATGTGCTTCTACTGGAAGGGATAAAAAGTAAAAAGCCTTTCCATTGCATTTAATGAACATGCAGACATCAAAAATGTCATCCACAGTTGGTTTTCCAACCAGTGAAATCCTATTACCAAAGGCCTGCGTGGATGGAAGCACAAATGAGTATTTGGCCCATAAATGCCACATGCCAATCAGTATGATTATTTTGGATCACCAATTGTGTTTTGTAAGAATGCACAAAAAGCCTCGGGAACACATTTATTAAAGAAAGGAGTATTCCTGCCAGTAGTAACACACACACACACACACACACACACACACACACACACACACACACACACACACACACACACACACACACACACACACACACACACACACACACACACACACACAGACACACACAGACACACACAGACACACAGACACACATCAAGCAAATGCCAAATACTTGCTCTATCCCAAAGGATGAGCGTCTATGCAGCCCCATGCCTGAGACTTGGCGGCATGCTTAAGTGCTTATTGAGAGAGAGAGGTGGGGGGATAAATACAGCAAGGACCCGCTGAGCCTCTCTGAGTATAAACGAGGAAAACAAAGAATACTTGTAGGACTGCCAGTATTATTATCATCATATTCATGCACTTGCAATAAAGTACAGTAATATAAACCTGTGATTACATGAAATCTGTTCGTCACGATACATTGCGGGATAATCCCTTGGAGGCAACCAATAAAATATTCCCTCCCCCATCACTTGGTATAGTCCATCAACTGGAAGTCCTTCCAAACACAGCCCTGAGCGTATGTTAAACCACATCACTGTAGTGAGGACGCAAAGGCAGCTTACAATCACAGGCACTGGGAAGCAACAGCATTGTAATTGTTGTATTGTATTCAAATGGCACTCCTGCAAAAGAACAATGAATGTGAACACTAATTCCCAGCTCTGGTCGGTATTCTACAGCTTTTAACCTGTAATCAACCTACAGGATCTTAATCACTACTCCTCTGGGATTTCTGTGTTAAATATGGATGATTCGCGCCACACACAATGCAGTCATCAGACACACATCTACACAATTGTAGCCTACAAAGATAGACAAGCTATAATTATCTTTCAATCATTTTGACTGAAAAGTTTAGATTGCAGTGGCATGAGATTGAATGTTCATTGGAAAAATTGTCATTCACAAATTAAATAGGATTTTAAAGCACAACTCTTAAAATAAGATTATACTCTTGTCACCAAGAAATGGAAGTGTGTCCTACGCTTGTATTTTCAGGCATACACCCAGCTGCCACCAGGGCTAGACTTGGACCAATATCGGCCCTGGCCTTTGAGACTGGCCCACCCCAATGAATCGCAGCACGCGTTTTCTGTTCACTCCCAGAGCGGGCCCTGCCTGGAGAGCCGGTCTGCCGGGACCTACTGGCCTGCAGCGTTCCTCGGCCTCTTAGCCCACCTTGCTGAGGTCCTGCAGAAAACACATCAGGCAGTTTTGGCAGCCAGGCCCAAACCCCTTAAATATACTTCAGAAAGCCATATGTCTTTGATCGAAATAAAAGATGTTTTTACAAAAAAATAATTATTTCCTCTTCTCCTGTAAGGTAGATTCTTTCCCCCACTGGGTTTTTTTGCTTTAATTCTGAACGTCATAGATTATGTTTGACACTCAACCCTTGTTAGTAAATGAACACATTTTTTAAGTTTTACGAAATGGTTTGGGTTTGAATGTTGGATTTTACTAGAACACCAGAGAAATTTGTTGCAAATTTAACTATTTTCAGGGAAGTTGGAAGCAAACTCTTTCTCTACAGGGTTCAACCATCGGAACTGAAATGATTTCAGATGGTTAATTTCAGTCTTATTGACTGATGGATTAAAGGTAATTGTGTAGGGTGTAAATTGGGAAACGTTTTACCATCTCCAGCTAATAGACATTGTGTTGAGGCTAGAAAAAAGTGCTCGAAGGAATATCATTATGCTTACATTTGAAGATAGCAAATTACGATTTTCTGTGTGCCAATATTTTGATGGTGTGACATACCCTTTATGGAATTAAGCCCATGCAGAATAAGATGCTATTTAACATATTTATTATCCGAGATGACGCACATGAAAGAAAAAGTCTGTATACTTTCCATGCATTTATAATAACAATAAATTCAAGAGCTGGCAGATTGGCAACCCCAAGTGCCAGGTAAGATTTCAGAGCTATCATTTGTGAGGAATCTGTTAGTAATGAACTAGCTATCCATCAGCTAGTGAGTTAACTGCTCAGTGTTCTGGTTGATGGTAGTGATGGGTCGTTCGCGACCGAATCAGTTCGAATGAACAAATCTTTAACAAGAACGAACCAAACTGATTCTTCTCTCTTGTTCGTCTCGTTCGTTCTCAGACTCGACTCCTCCAAGACCCACTAGTCGCTGACTCACTGACACGCTGACACGCTGTTCGTTCACTGACTGTGTTGAAGAGGGAAGATAATACGATAGTACGATAATACGATTCGAAATCAGTGAAATGGTAAATGCATGCTGTCTTTGTACTTTCTGTGTCATGCCAGATTAATCAAATATTTGAATGTCTCGTCAATCTGTCTCGTTCTTTCATGGTTCGTTCTCCACCGGGACCCCCACCATCATAGCTAAATCAAGTCTATTATCTTGCTGATATGTTAAACATCCAATAATCAACTACACCCCCCCCATCCCGCTGGGTTTGGTTAGAGTTGTAATGTTGTGTTGATTGATGACCGACTTCCACGATCGTTTGAACGAGAGGGAGGAGCTGAGTCCGACTGACTCAGCTGAGAACCGTGCATTCCATGATTCGATTCACCGCTACCGGAATCTCGACTGAACGAACGAACGATTCTGAACGACTCTTCTTGGCGAACTGACCCACGCGAACTGAATCAAGGAAAATAATCGTTGAATCCATCACTAGTTGATGTGGCCTTCCACAGTTTGAAAAAGCTTCCAATTTAGACCTCCTGCCTCATTTCTGACCAATAGGGTATTTCAGCCATCTCTTCCCTCATTGGCTTGGGGACTCCTTCTTGCGTGCCAATCGCCCCTGGGGAACCATTTCGAGATACTTAATTTGGCCTGCAGTGATGTAAATTAAACATTGCCTATTTAGAAAAAGGTTAGGACTTTTTGAGGTTGCAAACATATACATACACAAACACACACATACGCACACATGGGCACACTCTCATCCCACACACGCACGCAGGCGCACACACATGCAATTACACACACACATGCACGCACACATCAGCACACATTATTTTGCTATCTGTTTATATTGCCAGACATTGAGGTACAATGAGCGCAAGAGACCACAAAGGGGTGCTAGAGTGCAATGGAACGCGATAAAAGTAAACAAATCAGAACATCGCATTAGAGTTGGCAAAACTGCCAGGCCACAACGACATACTCTTTTGTAAGAGGAGGTTGCTTCCTGAACTAACCATCCCTGGCACTGGCCATTATTTTACACTTACTACTTCAACTAATCCACCATATCATTTATAAAGGAAAATAATCGCTAAAGTTATCAATATCTGTAGTCTGTAAACAACATACAGAGACGTTGCTTTTCATACCCTTTGCTATTTTTTGCATAGCAAAACCTACCGCTTTACATACAAACCATTGACCCATAAATACAAGCACACATGCACATACACACACAAACAAACAAACAAACAAACAAACAAACAAACAAACAAACAAACAAACAAACAAACAAACAAACAAACAAACAAACAAACAAACAAACAAACAAACAAACACACACAAACACACACACACGGTTCACACACACAAACACAGACTAAGAAGATAGAGAGAACAGAAATATGAACAGGACACAGACAGACAGACAGACAGCATGTGGACGGAGAGAAACACACTCACGCCCATTACATTCACGTTACGGCTACTTAACGGGGTTCAGAGGAGCAGCGTTGATGCTCAGCAAGCCTGGCATGGTAAATACAAGTTTAAAAAAGGATGCATTGTGGCTCGGGGGTCCACGGTCAGAGGGGCGGGGGGGGAGCGGAGCGCCGTAGACATGGATTGGTTACGTGTCTGTACCGGTCGTTTGAACCAGAAGTGGCTGCGTAGGGTGGAAAGTGGTGTCATTTCGTTGCATGAAAAGAACACTTTGAATTGATTTGCGTTGAAGCGAAAGCAAGTGAGCGTGTTGGTAGTGTTTAACGCGTGTTTAGGTGTGAGCGCGTTACTTCTATGTGAACCGATATGAATTTATGCTCTAAATATGCTCTTGAGGTTTCACAAAAGAGCGCACTCAATTGGTTGGCTGAGAGGTTTACTCAAAGAACTGTCTTTGTAAGACCCATCAAAATTCGACTTGATATAAAAATACTCAAAAACATAACAAAACAAGACGGTTCAAGTTGGGTTACAGTGCTTGTGTTACAGTAGATAAGCAGCTTGGCCACCTGTTACAAAGGGATGTGTTACCCCAGCGTTGTGTAATACTGGATTCAGATTGGTCACTAACATTCAAAGGGTGTGCAATATTTTAAACAGTTGCAAATTAATTTGTTGAAAATCCAACATTAAAAACGACAATAATAAACAACAAACAATAATCCAATAATATAATTAGAGCTCAAACTTTTGTGTCTCAAACCTTGTTGGTAACTGAGGTTTAAGTGGGATAAAACCCTCCAGGCTAGTCGGTTTTTGGGAGACACGGGACGGATCGTCATGTCTTGCAGGTTTCGTTAATCTATGTGCTTAGTGTTTATTTCTGCAGTCTGTGTTTATTTATGCACTCTATGTGGCTGTGTGTGTGTGTGTGTGTGTGTGTGTGTGTGTGTGTGTGTGTGTGTGTGTGTGTGTGTGTGTGTGTGTGTGTGTGTGTGTGTGTGTGTGTGTGCGTGAATGTGTGTGTGTGTGTGTGTGTGTGTGTGCGTGAATGTGTGTGTGTGTGTGTGTGTGTGTGTGTGTGTGTGTGTGTGTGTGTGTGTGTGTGTGTGTGTGTGAAAGGTCAGGGCTGTTGAGGGGTGCAGGCGTGGTGACTCAAGCTTCCTCACCAGAGAGGGCATTTCAGAGGAAAAGTGAGTAATAGTCTGTGTGTGTGTGTGTGTGTGTGTGTGTGTGTGTGTGTGTGTGTGTGTGTGTGTGACTGTGTGTGCGTTAGAGTGTGTGTGTGTGTGTGTGTGTGTGTGTGTGTGAGTGTTCATTTGTTTGTGTGTGTGAGTCTGTGTCTGAGTGAGTGTGTGTGTGTTTGTGAGAGAGAGTATGTGTGTGTTTGTGTGTGTGTGTGTGTGTGTGTGTGTGTGTGTGTGTGTGTGTGTGTGTGTGTGTGTGTGTGTATGTGTGTGTTTGAGGTAGTCCCTGTTATAGTTACTCAAGGTAAGTAGGTTAAACCCACAGGGTTTCTTATGGGTCAAATGGAAGTGACATGACAATGTGTGTGTGTTTGTATGTGTGTGTGTGTGTGTGTGTGTGTGTGTGTGTGTGTGTGTGTGTGTGTGTGTGTGTGTGTGTGTGTGTGTGTGTGTGTGTGTGAGTGTGTGTGTGTTAATGTGAAAAAGAGATAGGTGTCATTTAGAGACACTTTATTCGGCCTGCAGTGTTGTAAAATAAACATTGCCTATTTCGAAATATGTTAAGACTTTTGAAGAAGGACATTTATGCACACAAAAACACACACACACACTCACACACGATGTCAAAGGCTGAATGATACACAGACGAGTGACACAGCTTCCAGGAAGATGTGCGTGTGTTTCAGGTTAAGTGATTCATGCTAAAACGCTGAAGTGATTGAGAGGTATGCACACATGAAGGCACTAACTCAATTGCTCAAGAGCAGCAGCAATACCACTATTGACCTGATGCCAGGCTAAAATAGTGTTTCATCTTACTACTATAATAGAAGGCCTTTCACACCAACCAGTTCCTCAAGTTTGACATGTTCGCATGTGCCAAGCAGCCTGCAGCTCACACACACACACACACACACACACACACACACACACACACACACACACACACACACACACACACACACACACACACACACACACAGACACACACACACACACACGCACACACACACACACACACAGCACACGCGACCGCGTACATACACCGCAAGCATGCACATACACGCCGCATGAGCACGAACATACACGGAAACACACTGCAGTCTTAAAGTTTCGGGGCTGAATACTGCGGGATAACAATATCAACACACGACACACAAGTCACGTGATCTTGAAGAGACAGTATCCCTATAGCACAACGAAAACATGTCAATAACACAGTATAGTGAATTATGTCTGTTGAGTTGACCACAAGACTAGACTTTGTTGCTCAAATGTAATATTATTCTCCTCATTGAGCTTCCCGAAATGTCTTACACTTCGTTGCTCAAACTTGATAGTACTCTTCTCCTTGAGGCTCCCCAAATGTCTTGCGATATTGATATCCCCCCTCCCCCCTGCGGACTGTTTTAGATGTTTTATTTTTATTATGTTTTGTGTGTATGCTATGTGTGACTGTTGGCTACTACTGCCTGTCTTGGCCAGGACACTGGAAGAGATGTTTTATCACAATGGTGATTATTATTTTCGACTAACCAATAGTAGTTGCCTTGCATTTTAAAATGTCAATGCACTTTTGAGCCCTGAATAACAGTAAAAGCTATTTAATAATTGATTTGCATTCATAGTAAACGACACTTTCCATTGAACAATTACCCTTTTTACCATAAATTGACTAATTTTATAATGTAATCAAATGCTCACACTTGCTGCTTTCAGACACAAGTGTAAGTGTTGATATTCTCCTGATGGGCTGTATGTGTGAATAACATATCCTGACATTTGTACCCTGAAAATCTCCTGAATAATACAACCCCTGAGGTAGTATTTTCTCTGTAGGAAATGTAAATTACCTTATATAAAAATGAGGAGTAGAAAGTCAGTATTTCTCACACCACTTCAGTGGGCGTGTAGATTACGCTTCTGCATGTCATTGAGTGGCCCCCTAAATGATAATCAGCCTGTTGCCTTTTGTTCACTGAATGTTTAAAAAATATTAAAATATTGGCACTGCTTTTAAGAGTCATTTGTGGTGAACGAAAGTTATACGTAACATTATAGGCAACATGTTCTTATATTATGCGCTCAGAAATTTGTTCCATTATCGGCTGGGGTTTCCACATTATTGCTATGGGTTTAATGACAACTAGTGGTTGAGCGCTCACAACGCGCGCGCGAAAACTCTATTATACTAGTCTAGTATAATATCTCGAATGATAATCCGAGGCCAGTAAGGGCCACCTTGCTGGGGGGAACAGTCACACCCAACTTGATGTCAGAATGAAGCATGGCGACTGACAGGAGCGGGAATAACTATGTCCAAATAAAGGCTACATAAAAGTTGAGCTCATATCTCAAGGTTGTATGAAATAAATGAATGGAACATCTGTACAAGTTCAAACCAATGACGGAAAACACATTTGAAGCTTTATTTTAAAGGCTGGTCATTTCAAATTATTTCCTTAATTAGTTATTAACCTTGTTCACTGTGTTCCCTATAGTATGTGACAACCCGTGGTGTTCATGCTCGCTGTGAACAAAGATCTGGAAAAGGTATACAAGGAATATAGACGGTAGAATTCAAATATTGTCAAATTAACATTAGCACTAAAGCATAATGGTACATTTCAACCATTTCAAATCCTCATTCACCAGCTAGAATTCTGTCTCATTATGTTCTCAGTGTGCGGCCACTCTACCACAATCTGAGTTCCAGGTACTTTTCCCTCTAAAATGGCTAGCTCCTTGTTGCCTGGCAAAAAAAGACTGCCACTTTTTACCTCGCGTCGCCATTGGCTGCAAGGCTTGTTCAAAATGTGCCTCACTGTTGCCATAGCATCTGTCCTGTCGGAGTGGGGAGGGCGTGCTGTGTGCACACGGGATGGGTGCAGAAAGAGTCGTTAGAAAGGATGAGGAGAGGATGAGGGTAAAGTGTGTCCGAGGGGCGTAATGAGAGGGAGGAATACCAAATGATGGGAGGGAAAGCAGCGGACGAGAGGAAGGGGGAGAGAGGTAGGGACGTAGGACGAGAGACAGAGTGGGGAGAGGTAGGGACGTAGGACGAGAGACAGAGTGGGGAGAGGTAGGGACGTAGGACGAGAGACAGAGTGGGGAGAGGTAGAGGGATTTAGGACGAGAGAGAGAGTGAAGAGAGGTAGAGAGATGTAGGATGAGAGACAGAGTGGGGAGAGGTAGGTACGTAGGACGAGAGAAAGAGTGGGGAGAGGTAGAGATGTAGGACGAGAGAGAGAGTGAGGAGAGGTAGGGAGATGTAGGATGAGAGACAGAGTGGAGAGACGTAGAGATGTAGGACGAGAGACAGAGTGGGGAGAGGTAGAGCGATGTAGGACGAGAGACAGAGTGAAGAGAGGTAGAGAGATGTAGATCGAGTGACAGAGTGGAGACAGATAGAGGGATGTAGAACGAGAGAGAGAGTGAAGAGAGGTAGAGAGATGTAGGACGAGAGAGAGAGTGAAGAGAGGTAGAGAGATGTAGGATGAGAGACAGAGTGGAGAGAGGTAGAGATGTAGGACGAGAGACAGAGTGGGGAGAGGTAGAGGGATGTAGGACGAGAGACAGAGTGAAGAGAGGTAGAGAGATGTAGGACGAGTGACAGTGTGGAGACAGATAGAGGGATGTAGGACGAGAGAGAGTGAAGAGAGGTAGAGAGATGTAGGATGAGAGACAGAGTGCAGAGAGGTAGAGATGTAGGACGAGAGAGAGAGCGAAGAGAGGTAGAGAGATGTAGGACGAGTGACAGAGTGGAGAGAGATAGAGGGATGTAGAACGAGAGAGAGAGTGAAGAGAGGTAGAGAGATGTAGGATGAGAGACAGAGTGATGGGAGAGGTAGAGAGATGTAGGACGAGAGAGAGTGAAGAGAAATAGGGGGATGTAGAACGAGACACTGAGTGGAGAGAGATAAAGGGATGTAGGACGAGAGAGAGAGAACGAAGAGCGGTAGAGAGATGTAGGACGAGAGACAGAGTGATGAGAGAGACGGGCCGAGGGATGGAGGGATGAAGGCAGGAGGCAGGGCTTGGAGAGGTAGAGGCAGAAGGCCGGCTGTGTGTACATTAAGTTTATTATAGCCCTTTCAACAATATAACAAATACAGTTGATGGGAATGTGTTTTGGTATGAGAAGGGGGAGAGGGGGTGAGGAGGAGGGGGTGAGGAGGAGGGGGTGAGGAGGAGGGGGAGATCAAAAGAGAGGAAAGAGAGAGATCAGGAGTGTGTGTGTGTGTGTGTGTGTGTGTGTGTGTGTGTGTGTGATTGGGTCGGGGGGGGGAGGGGAAGACACATTGTACAGTGTGATATGGTTTCTGGGAAGAGGAGAGGAGTAAGTAGCCCAGTCAGGGTTTGTACCATTTACCCACAAACTGTCTGGTCTAACATAACTCAGCGTCTTGGACCAAACCAAACCAAACAAAGCTACTTTAATTCCTGATGTGGTGCCTAGGCTGTGCTCATCTACATACAACTAACTAAATACAACATCCAGTCCTTCTTTGACATTGAACAAATAGGACAACCTGGGAAAAACTAATAAATGTAAAACCTCAGCAAAGCCAGCCAGGTTAGAGGCGATATTTGTGTGTGTTGGTTTGTGTTTATGTCTGTTTGTGTGTGCATGCATGTGTTTGTGTGTGTACATAATTGTATTAGAGGTTACTTAATGGAGGGTGGTTGTGGTTATGTTTTTTTTTTTTAGCTCAGGCTGGTGATTAATGAGTGGAGCGTCCATCCTGTTGAACAGAGGAGTACAACACAGGGGATGAAGAGTGGCCTTCCAATGATGAAGCACTGCCTATTATGCTCCCACAGTGTCTGTGAGCGTGTGTGTTTGCGGGTGTATTTGTGTATGTATGTGTGTGTGTGATTGTGTGAGTGCGTGTGTGTGTGTGTGTGTGTGTGCATGTCTGTGTGTGTGTGTTTGTGTGTGTGTGTGTGTGAGGGTGTGTGTGTGTGTGTGTGTGTGTGTGAGAGTGTGTGTGAGTGTGTTTGTGTACGTGCACGTATGTGTGCGTGTGACAGTGTGCGTGTGTGTGTGTGCGTGTGTGTGTTTGTGCACATGAGTGTTTGTATGTGCATGGATGCGTGTTTGTGTGTTCCTGTGTGTATTTGTGCATGTGTGTGTCTATGCATATGTCCGTGCATCTGTATGTGTGTTAGTAAGGGGGGGATGATCCTGTAAATCCAGCCCTTTCCCTTGGTGGATAAGTCCCCAAAGCCTGCACACTCTGAAGGCCCAGTACCTCCACACTGGCCCTGATCTGCCCTGCTAGGGACCAAAGGAGTAGGCTTATGCTTTTCCGTCCGATTGGCTGCGGTTGTAGAGCTGATTATAGGATGTCAGTTACGGCAATGTGCATGTGATGGTTCTCAGAGTGAAGAGGAGGCAGGCTATTAACATAATTTTTTGGTTGCTAATTCCCACATTGTATATTCTGCAGCAGTCTAGCAGACATTTACAAGTGACTAACAGCAAATGTCCTTTTTAGGGATTTTTTCAGGGTGCATGAATGATTTGAATCTGCCTACATAGACTTGGAGCAGTTGTTTCATCGGTAATGAAGTAACGATATATTTACATCTTATGTAAGCACTTTTTATAATATATGTGTACCCTTTTCTCACTGGCCGGCCATGCCAAGCAAGCAAAATTAAATAAACAAAAGCCTAATTGCTACCAGTTACAAAAATGTTACAAAGCAAACACTGTTGCGCAATAGGATCTTGAATTCTCAGCAGTTATATGATGAGCAGGCTGAGCCTCCTGTTTACCAGTAGGCTAGTGCCATTGACATTAGCATTGACCATTTTGTAGCACGGTGCCCCCACTGAGAAAATACTGCACTTACCTAGGGCGAGTGAATAGTGTAATTTCACAGAATTAAATAAACATGTGTATATTAATTACAAGAATGCAGATACACGACTGGTGGTGTTTGAAATCACTACACTCCAACACTGGCACTCTGGCCTAGTCTTATATTATGAGAGAGGGAGAGAGAGAGGGAGGGTGGGAGAGAGAGAGAGAGAGAGAGAGAGAGAGAGAGAGAGAGAGAGAGAGAGAGAGAGAGAGAGAGAGAGGTAGAGAGGTAGAGAGAGAGAGAGAGAGAGAGAGAGAGGGGGGAGAGAGAGAGAGAGAGGGGGGAGAGAGAGAGAGAGGGGGGAGAGAGAGAGAGAGATAGAGAGGGAGAGGGAGAGGGAGGGAGAGAGAGAGAGAGAGAGAGAGAGAGAGAGAGAGAGAGAGAGAGGGGGAGAGAGAGAGGGGAGAGAGGGGGGGAGAGAGAGAGGGGAGAGAGAGAGAGAGAGAGAGGGGAGAGAGAGAGAGAGAGAGAGAGAGGGAGGGGGGAGAGAGAGAGAGAGAATCACAATTAGAGGTGCATTGAATTATTATACTTTCTTTCGATTTGTATTATTTTTGTAGCTTTAAATACAGCCCATTGGTAAATTGAATTACTTGCTGTACATTTAAAAGTATTTCTGCTCAATCTAAAAGTTTCAACACCTGCTATCTCCTCCTCGACTGAATGTTTGTAGACAGCGCGCAGGCTGTATAGCCGCAGGCTCCATGCTCTTTTTTTTGTGGAGAACAAGAGCCTTGAATATGTATTACAATGTTTCTACAGCTCAATGCGTTTTTCGTAATCTGTATTTACGGATTTGCTGACGTAGGGGAGAAGATCGTTTCCTCCCGTGTGGACTGTGCCTCAAAAGGGTGATGCTTGCAACCCAGCAATCAATAAACAACTATTAACAGTTAAACCGTGACATACATGAAAACCCACACAAAAAAATAGCGTGCTTGACGTCGGGGTCTGTTGGTGCACAAGGCCTGCTCTCAGTGGAGAGAACCAAACAGCAACAGTTGGCTACGATGCCCGTCCAAATGTCCGACCTTCCGAGGGCGATAGAGTCCGTGTTTGGGACGGTATACGTGTATTTCTCGACTTGGTCCACCAACCCACCGGCTAAGGTCTTCCTGTCACACGTATCCCGATTCTTGCGAACATTGACCCTACGTCATATCCGGTCCCTTGCAAGCCCACCCCCCCTAGACACCCCGTTGATTCTACTGATGTCTGACCGACATCGATGTCCGCATATAAAGCATCAAGTGTGAATCACCCTCAGGGTCGGATCTCCTGATAGAAATGCGGCCCGGGCCAATTAAGGAGAGGCAGAGCACCTGAGGAACAGGTGGAGAAGCAGGGCTTAAATAGCCTGCTTCTCCACTTATTCGGGGCTCTCCCAGCCATGTGGCTCCTTACGAAGAGACGGGTCCTCGTGGTTGACGGGATTCCCCCCACGAAGGAGTGGACCGTCGATTCCTCCCAGGTTTTTCGTTCTTTTGTGTTTTCAGAGACTTTGGGTTATGTTTAGGATTAAACATGCCTTTTTGGCTTTTTTCCCCTCGAAGTTGTGTCCTGTTTGGGAGGAGGTGGTTCGCTCACCGTGCCGGGTTGCCACAATATATATACATATATATATCATGATCATACTTGTTTACATTGTATTCATGACTATTGTAAAATATGGCGGCATGCTAACGATTTCCTTTATCCTAAATATTTACAACGCATCCAAATGCATTGACAACAAAAACCAAACTTGATAACCAGATTGACCTATTACTTTTGCTTTCTTTTCTTTTAACTTACAAAATAAAATAACTTGCATCTCTAGGCAATAAAAAACGGCCATCAGAGCTTCAAAGAGTAAGAAATGAATATAGATAATGAGGGAGTTAATGTGTTCCTTGTTTGCATCCAACCAAACGACGCGGTTATATCTGTCAAATAATTCAACGTGTGAATGACAAAAGCCTGGTCCTCTCTCCTGAAGAGACGAATGCAGACACGTGTCTTCTTCATCTAAGTCTTTAGGGGATCAAATTAGCCAAACAAATGAGGCAACACCCACGTCCTTGAGAACAAGCCACAGCCCTTACAACGCATCTACAAGATCTACGTTGACGTCTCAACTCGGGTAAACGTTCGGGACAAAAGGAGGAACATCTAATCACTGGCCCTGCAATACTTTTCTTGGTTTTCACGGCAGTTGTCATGGCTACACTCATTTATTTTCCCCGAGAGTAGGAACACTTAATTACTTGACGAGTGCTGCTCGGAAAAGAGAAGAACACGCTTCAGAATGGAGTTGTCCAAAGGAAACACTGAAAAATTATGCGTGCGATATTGTCCAAAACTAGAGATTGGGAAAGAATGTACCTTACATTCACTGTACAATAATCATGCCTCTTTATCAACTAATTCATGAAGATTGATCATATTATCAGGAGGCTCAGGCTACATTTGATTCTGGTAACTAATTTGGCTGTCATCCTCTTCAGTCAAAGCATGTATTTGTTCTTCAAATATGCTTAGCTGGTGTACAATGGACAATATAACCAGGGGTGCACGTAACTTTTTTATTGAGCTACTCAGGTGAGTACCATGAGATGGTGTTTGGTACACACCCCACATGTAGCTTCTGATCTTATGAAGCTAACCCAGTTTCACAAAGGAGATTCAATTGTCAATACATCAAACTGCAGCAGCTTGACCACG